>NW_006206824.1:132846-135122 GCF_000334495.1 Tupaia belangeri chinensis
CCAGAAAGGCAGAGACAGACAGAGAGACAGAAAGTGAGAAATTGGCACAAGACTAGAACTCATGGGGGAAAAAAAGAATGGATAGAAAAACAACAAAGAGACATGAAAAAGAAGCACAGAAAATCAAAATTGGCACAAGACTAGAACTCATGGGGGAAAAAAAGAATGGATAGAAAAACAACAAAGAGTACTAGAAGAAGCATGATCCCAAGATCCCACTATTACTCGTCTCCTTTTAACTGAATCACCACTACAGAAAGTTGAGAAAGGGCATCAGAAACATTTTCTCAAATTCTCTCTCAGAAACATTTCCTCATTGTTCCAGAATTATTCTTATTTTTTTTGATCCTCTATTTTTTATTATATTGATGCACTAGAAATGAGGCATGCTGAGTGAAGCAAACCAGGCTCTGAAAGAGAGACATTGTATGTCCCCACTTAATATATACTGAGTATCTGCACTCTATGACTGAAATGGATTGATTAAAGGATATAGAAACACAGCATACGGATGTAAATACCAGATACAGTGTGTGTGAAAGAGTAGGGTCTGAAGGACAGTTAGAAGAAAAATAGGAAGGCAAAGCATTAATGGGACAAAGAAATGTGGTATTATTGGTTGGAGATATTTTATAGTTTTATCAACTGGAGTACGGAGAAATGTTCACCTGTTGATGAATTCATTTTGTAAGCTAAATAATGTGATTGAATATATAAAAGAAAATGAAATAAAAAATGGGAAAAAAAATGAGACACAATATACAAAAATAATTTTAAAATGTAAACTACTTTAATAATGTTTTAAATGATAACACAATTTTAAGATACTTACTCTCTTCTCAAGACTTCTGATGTTTCCAAGCAGTTTCACAGCACAAGAATTAATAAATTATATTTATCTACCAGCCTATGTAGACATGAACCATGTTACCTTGAAATTAAGGCTCTCGTTTATGATGGTTTTCCGTAGTTTTGCCAAAGCATCAGATTCTTCGGTGGCATTCACAAAGTGGTAGTCTCGGATGGCAGGGAACCCTCGCTTATTGAGGAGTTCCTTGGTGATCTTACTGATGCAGGCTTTGCGCTGCTTCTCATCAGAGGCGTCCAAGTGTGTGCCAACAAGAATCACGGGGGAAGAGGAAGCACGAGCCTGCAGGGAAAAACACACATGCTCTTGTTTAAACTGGGGCCAGCTTACACTTCTGGTGATGTCTGCTTTCTATGAAATTTCCTAAAGTGGAAAGGAGAAGCTAAAAGATTTCAGAAGAAAATAACAATTGTTTTTCCTGCCTTAAGTATGAAAATTAAAAAGGGAGAGGGCCAAAAATCTTAAAATATTTTAAAAATTCATTTGCATGCCTTTTCCCCCCTAGAGTGTATTCATTCACCTAAGAGAGGCAGAGAACAGGAAAGTAAAAAATTCACCTCCCAGGGGGATGGCCATAATGCAATCCTTTCTCTTCCAACCTCCTCTTGAGATTTTGGACATGCATGCACACACACCCAGAGTGATTTTCAAGCTACTGGATTCAAGACTTGAACTATGGACAACCATGTGGGAATCCAGTGTCTTAACCAGCACCTAACCTGCTGGCCCCTGCATGTCTTTTCTTTATCCAATTCTTACCATTTTCCAGGTGGCCTGTATAACAGTAGTAGTGTATTTTTTCTTCTTTTCTTTATTTTTAATTTTCATGTCTTCAAATGGGTTACTTGTCAAGTGTGCATCTAAGTAAATTATTACTAAACCCCCAAACCATAGCAAAGTAACCCAATATAGTTTATATTTTCTCTTATCTGTGAACTTTAACCTGCTAAATTTATTTTATTTTTTAAAATTCTTTTTCTTTAATTGCCACAGCACACGAGTGTATGTGGGGGGGGGGAATGCCACAGCACACGTGTGTATGTGGGGGGGGGGAACCCCCAAGAGGGCATATCATCCATTCTGACTACATTTTGGGTACATATACACACCCACCTAGCATGTTTCTCAACCTTCGAGGACCAGGATTACAACCATGGTCAGTCACATGGAATCCAGCTCCTGATGCACTGCACATACCACTGCCTACTAGGCGGGCCATCTCCTGAATTTATTCTAAAGGCAACCATTTTGGAGTCTACACTGAGAGAAAAAAGTCACTAAAGTGAGTGTGTATGTGTATATATATTCCAGTTTTACAGCTTAAAAGGGTTTCGGATACAGATAACATTCACCAATATACTCAAAAATAAATAAATAAATAAATAAATAAATAAATAAATAAATAAAT
>NW_006206824.1:135138-138808 GCF_000334495.1 Tupaia belangeri chinensis
TCTCTCTGTGGGACCAGCAGATGGAATAATGTCTACATCGCTAGGCTTCCATGTAGTGGATCATGGTTAGAAACCCAGACCCAGTGGTTTAAACTCACACTGGGCATGTGTGCATGCATGCCCAAGATCCTGAGAGGAGAATGGAGGAGAAGAGATTAAGGCGTGGCCATCCCCCCTAGGTGGTGATTTTTCACTTTCTGTCTCTCTGTCTCTCTCTGTCTTTCTGGCAAGCACATGTGGTCTATAGCCAAAACTTCTCAAAAAGAAAAAAAAGAAAAATCACCAATATGAAAAACACTGTTTTTGTGTCACAACCTAATTACTCTGCAATTTTTCAAACTCAAAATTTTTATGACTCTAATTTTGTTTTAAAAAATTATTTGAAGAGACTGAGGAACCTATTTGCCAAAATACTGGGTCCTCGGAAAAGTCATGATACATTTTTGCACAGAAAAACAAAAAAAAAAGTTGTGACTTTTCTGATGACCCAATAAATCACCTTACACAAACACACAAATACACACACACAAAAGACTAGAAATGTTTAGAACAGATTACCTTTATATTGAAAAGCCAAGGCTTCATGGCGTCAACTTCAGCCTGCCCTTTGCTGAGGTCATAAACAGCAAGATACAATGCTCGTTGGGTCATAAAATGGGGATGAGTACTGTAGAATTCCTCACGACCTAAATAAAGATTGGAAAAATAAACAAGATTGGAGACTACTTTCATTTGCCAGAGGGCACTAGACATAGATATAGAGACAGGAAAGAGGGAGAGGGACAGGGAGAAAGTACCCTGCCATGGAGTGTGATCATGCAATCCCTTCATTTCTACATCCTGCTGGGATTTGAGGCACACAGGCACGTGCAGTAGAGTGTTTTTCTAGACACTGGGGCCAGGATTTTAATTGCAGAGTCAGCCATGTGGGAGCTGACGCCTTTAACCAGTAGGCCTTAGGGCTAGCCCAAGATTGGATACATTTTAAAAATCTTTCACATAATAGGCAAGAATCCTTAAAAGGGAGAGAAGGAGAGTAGCCATGGTCGGGTGGTTAAGGTGGCTAGATCCCACATGGCTGATTATATGGTTCAGTTAAGGTCTGGGACCCAGCAGCTTGAGAAATAAGCTGTGTGCATGTGTGTGCATGTCTGAAATCCTCAAGTGAGGGAACAATGGAAGAGAAGGGCTTGAGCTGTGACCATATCCCATGAGGGGGTGCTTTCTCAATCTCTCTCTCTCTCTCTCGCTTGAGCAAATGCCCCCTGATAATTGTTTTTAATGAAAGGGGGGGTGTAATACTATTTATTATTTAGCATACTAAAAGGAGGAAATTTATTCAACAAACAAAGGTTAGAGGGTTACCCCAGTTTTTTTAGGCATTGACAACTTTCAGCAAATCTGTCAGCTGTCAACCAAGTACTCGGCCTCAGCTGATACCCACTGGTTCCTGACATTTCCCACCATGAATGTCTCTGCTCTGGAGGGTAATATTGGATGTAAATGGTTTTGGAATAATCCCATAAGATCAGCCAGCTTTTCCTGTGCTGGAGCAGAAAACTCAATTTTTAATCCTTATTCCAGATGAAAAGTAAAATTGCATTTAGAAAGTCTTAGAGAAATAAATACCTGCAAAATCCCACACATTCAGAATGAGATCTTTCTTCCTTTTGCCTCGTATTTGGATGGGCCAGTCTCTCACATCTATGCCAATGGTAGCACTTTGCATTCCAGGATCTGATTTCTTCATTTTCATTAATTGCTGCAATAAGGTGGTTTTCCCACTCCCGGTATTCCCCACGATCATAAGTTTCATTCGGTTGTAGGGGACAGCCTTCTTTAACCGCTGTTGCAGAAACCTGGCAGTTGAAAGATAAAAGTAGAATAATGAACTGCTTAATACTCAGCTGAGATCTAAATGAGTTTTTATGTGTTGAATACTTTTACATATCAGACTGTTCAAAAATATACTATACAAAGGAGTACAGAGGTCACATAACTAGTAAGATATGCCTGTCCATTCACTGTTAATGCATTTATTTTGTTAGTGATTTTAGTGTACTTGATAATATTTGGTGGCATTTCCAAATATAATGACATGTTACACTATCACCAGAAATAGCAAAAATGCCAAAATATGCTTGCAACGCTAATTAGAATGCAATATATACACCCATGTGTGTGCATGTGCATGTGTATACCTGGATTTCTTTAAATAATACAAATAAAACCCTAATAATTATGAGGTATAAAATTTTTCAAGTCTCTATAACATAGAAACAAGATGGAGTATATATGCATACTGCTATCCCAAAGCTTAATAGTGAGGTCATATTGGTTATATTATGTGTTTGTACATGTATATTCATATGTTATTATTAAATAGTGATATATATCATATGCAGTATATATGTTAGTGGGTCATATTGTTTATATTATAAATAAATAGAAATAAATTATTACACTGTCAGTAGATGCTGACATGTTGCTATTCCTAAAAATCTTAATGTGAAAATAATTAAAATATAAGTACTGAATGCGGCTAAATAAACTACCTTTAAAACAACAGTAGATGTGGGGCTGGCCCCATAGTGCACCTGTTCAGCACTGTGAATGGGAAACTAGATCCCCAGGCTGACTGTAATTAGAATCCCAGGCCCAAAGACCTGAAAACCATGCCAAAGCATATGCCTGGGTGCCCCAAATGCTGATGGGATGGAGAAATGGTGGAAAAAGGATCATGGCATAACCATGCCCCGTGAGGGCTGGGGTGTTCTCTCTCTCCTCACCTCTCTCTTTCAGGGAAGTGCACATACCCTCTGGCAATAATTTTTTTTAAATGGTAGATTTAAAATGTTATCAAAAATGTAATGAACACAGGGCCAGCAGGTGGCATGATGGTTACGGTACTTGAAACCACATGACCAATTCTGTGGTTTGAGTCCCATATTCGGCAACTTGAAAATCACACTGGGTACATATGCATGTGTGCCCAAAATCCACTGAGAAGATAGAGGAGAAGGACTGTGGCATGGTCATCCCTCCTGGGGAGTGATTTCTCTCTCTCTCTCTCTCTCTCTCTCTCTCTCTCTCTCTCTGTCTAGCAAGCACATATGCCCTATAGCAAAAACAATAATCATTACAGACCAGCCAAAGCAATACAGCAGTAATGCAAGGTTGAAGCCACATGGGAGGGGCCTAGGTTTGTCCTCCGAGTTCTCCCTGTACATGTTGACAGCACACACATGCCCACAATCCTGGCTGGATGAGTTTGGACTGCCATGTGAGGACCCTGTTACAGATCCTCCTCTTGACTCTCTGAAGAAAGAAACAACCTTTAAGAAAAATCAACGGGGACCAGAAGATGGTGAAATGACCATGTCACTGGACTCCCACTTAGTTGACCACGGTTCGAGTCCTGAACCCAGTGACTTAAAACTCACGCTGGGTATGTGTGTGTGCATGCCCAAAATCCCAAGAGGAAATTGAAAGAGAAGGGACTGTGGCGTGGCCATGCTCCCTAGGGGGTGATTTCTCACTTTCTGTCTATTTCTTTCTCTCTCTCAGGCAAGTGCACACACCCTATAGCAAAAATCTCTCTGAAAAAAAAAATGGAGGGGCCAGCAGTTAGCATAATGGCTATGTCGCTGGACTCCCACATAGTTGACTG
>NW_006206824.1:138971-143498 GCF_000334495.1 Tupaia belangeri chinensis
CCAGAAGCAAAAACCCCTGCAAAAAAAAAAAAATGGATATAGAAAGATATGTTTTAAACTTTGCCAAAATCTTGACACAGTTTAACATTACAGAAGCAAGCTAAATTGTAAGTGAATTCTAGAGAATATCAACTGGTCCATTCCTGTAATTAGAAATCTGACCAACATTTCTCAGATTATGACCAAAAGACAACATTGCTTTTCTTGATTTATTTATTTAGTAAGAATTTCCCACTCTCTGATAAAAATAATTCCCAAAAGCAAATGATGCCTGCAATTTTTAAATGGTCTCAAGTCTTCTCTCTCTTCTCAATCACATTTAAAAACAGCTGTGTAGTGGCTTGCAATATATAACAGGCAAAAAGTTAAATATGAATTTAAGAAAATTTAAACAGAAGCGAATCGGGCAAGTATAAATCACTGGTAATTTAACAATTAATTGTATGCCAGGCATGGTGTGAGGTGCCAGGAATCGACTAATGGGTAAACACACTCATAGTGCCTCCATTAGAATATTCTGATCAAGTGAAGGAGGCATTGCTATGTGAGAGCTGAGCTGAGGCAAGTGAGACAGAGTAACTGTGGAAAAAGGATTGAGTGATTTTATGAGGAATCGTCTAATGTGCTAAAAGGGAGGAAAAGTTGAGAGAAAATCTATTATCAAAGATATTTTAAGTTGTTAAAGTGTAAAGATCAAAACTAGTGATATCTGGAAAATTTTGGTGGTTTCAAAAGTTATCAAGGTGGGTAGATTACTCATCCTCACAGGCAAAATAAGGTTAATAATTACATATCATGTCAGTATCTATAATTCACTAAAATATAATAGACACATGTAAACTATTTACTATATGAAATACAGCAGTGGAGGACCAGCAGATGGCACAGCAGATGCATCACTAGACCCCCACATGGCCAACCACAGTTAGAGTCCCAGACCAATGGCTTGAAACTCACACCAGGCATGTGTGCATGCATGCCCAAAATCTCAAGAGAAGAATGTAGGAGAGGGGATTGCTGCATGGCCATCCCCCAAGGGTGTGATTTCTCACTTTCTGTCTCTGTCTCTGAATCTCCAGTGAACGCACATGCCCTATAGCAAAAATCTTTCTCAAAGAAGAAAGAAATGCAATGTGCAAAATTATTGTACTCTGCTATATTTCTTATTTTTAAATTTTATTCATTTATTTCTTGCATGAATGAGAGGGACAGACAGAGAATGATAGACAGTAGTGCCAACAGGTCTTGACACTAAAAGCCACCCCTAGTCATCAGCCAGTCCTGGATCATGGGCACATGTGTTCCTGGTGTACACAGGGAAGACTCTGGGTGCAAAACCAAAACTTTGCTATGTGGGATTGCAACAGAGGGTCACATTTTACTGCTATGCCACTGTCTGAGCCCTGTATTTCTTTAGATAGTGTTGTTGGGAGGAAAAAAAAAAGTAATACTTATTTCCTCTTAGAGTCCCTTTCTCCTGAAAAGAATGGTAAGAAGGAACAGCTGTTCTCTCAATGTTGGTTTGGCTAAGAGGAATGAAAAACCTGTCCAATGGTACCATATAAACATGTTCATTCAATGAAAAGCAAATGATACACAGGATAGGAATGCTAAATAATACCATTTATATTTCACCCAAATTGTAGCTATATATCAATCACAGTCACAGAGAGAAGAAATTTGAAACTGATTTGAAATGAACACAAGGAAAGAAAGGGGTCTAACCTTATGATGTCTTTGGCTTTACATCCTACATGTTTAAAATCAAAATTAAGACGCAGTTCATCCAAAGGAAGATCCCATATTTTGCTCAATTTCCCCATTTCATTGGGAAAGGATCTCAGTTCCGAGTTGTAACTGACATCAAGAGACGTCAGATTTTCAAGACAGCCAATCTCAGGAGGAATCTTAGTAAGAGAAAAAAGAGCAAAACCTGTTGGTGAGAAGGAAGAAACCGTGTGCTGCCAAGAAAGATGACAGGGAAGAGAGGCTCGTGGAGCCCGTCAGCAGCTCACGCAGCCTTTCCACTTTGCGGATTTTCAAAACTTTGCAAAAGCCTGCCTAAGTTTTCAGGAGAAATGTTCAAGACATTTTTTTAAAATTTTATTTATTTTATACAGCCAATCACTATACACACACACAGACTCACACACAATCTAGTCGCTTACTTCTAATCTTTAATAATCCAGTCACCCTTGGAAATAGACTTCACCTCCTCACAGCATTGAAAGTGAAGAAATCTTAAAATTATCTAAATCCGTGACCTGTGGCTTCATTCTGTTCCCTCACACTGCCTCTGTTCTTGAGCATAATCAAGATCTAGTCTGTCCAAACTTACATGCACCGTAATGTCCTCAAAGTACAACCAAATGTCTCCACTTACAGGTGGCATCCTAACTATAGTATTTTTTTTTCTGTTCCAAATTTTAAAGCAATATATATTACATTTATAGCAGAAAATATTCATTTGCTGGTAAAAAATCGAGCACCAAAAAATATTAACAGTTTTCTGAACTTCTCAACATTAGACACACTTAATTCTTTTAGGTGTTTATAAGAAAAGGCTTGAACTTATAAGAAAATATTTGCTGAGATACATAGATAATAAATTTCAGTTTGATAACTGCTGTGGTTTAGATATGGTTTTCTCTCTGAAGTTTCCTGTGCTAGAAGCTTAGTCCCTAATGTAACGGTGCAGAGAGGCATGGATCCTTTATTTATTTATTTATTTAATTTTTTTACACTGAATCACATCTTTCCAGCATAAAAAATGCACATCTTTACAGCATAAAAAATGGATATTCCCAGCATAAATACACTGCATATTAATCAAGTCAAAAGTATTACTATATATATTATCATCACCAGATAATTTTCCATTTTTGTGTTCATTAAATGATTTCGCTTCTTTTTTTTTTCCCTTTGAGTTCCTCCTGCCCAATAGATCTTTAAATGGAGCCTAGTGAGCAGTGGTGGGGTTATGGGGACACTGTCCTTGTGTTAGAATAATGCAATCTTGGAGGGAGAGGGAGTGATTCTTCCTCTTACCAGTGCACGTGGGCTGCTTTTAAAAGCAAGATGCCTGCTCGCAGGTCACCCTGTCTCTCTGCCATGATGTGATACAGCAGAAGCCAGCCAGATGCTAGCCCCTTGGGACTTTCTGGCTATCAGAATCATGAGCCAAATAATCCTTATTCTTTTTTTGGTGGGGGGAGAGGTTTTCGCTATAGGGCACTTGCGCTCACCAGAAAGACAGAGAGAGACAGAGAGATAGAAAGTGAGAAATCACCCCCCCAGAGGGCATGGCCACGCCACAATCCCTTCTCCTCCATTCTCCTCTCGGGATCTTGGCCACGCACGCACACGCGCCTGAATCCTTATTCTTATTAAACTACCCAGCCTCAGGTATTTCTGTTTAGCAAGGAAATAATAAACTACGACAATGCAAGAAGGAATGGACCAAGGCAAACGAGGCTGATCCATTTCGATGAAGGGTACTGTGGTGGAGAAATGCAGAAACTTAAGAATGCAGAGAAGAAAGTCAACTGAAAAACAGGTTATATTCTATGGCCCAGCGATAACATGAGAAATGTAGAGGATCTAAGTCTGTTAATACATCAGAAGTAAGTGATACAATGACACATTTACAGCATTATATATATATAATATACATTATATATATGTATACATACATATAAAATATATATTTATAATTAAATACATATTCACATGATTCCTCAAAAGTATAGCACAATAGCTACTTTTGTAAGGAAATTAAGTTATCTTACTACACCTATTTACTTCAGGGTAGGTTATATGTTATTTTAAAAAGCAAGAAATATCAAATAATAGATTTTATAATGATAATTTGTGACTATGCAAATTATAATATACATTTTTGAAATGACATTGTTTTAAATATGTACTCTTACCTCTTTCAGTTTATTATGAGAAAGATGCAGTTTCTCCACTCTCGACCATGCATATGCTTTTTCACTCAAGTCCAAGATGCTAATCTGATTATAGCTAAATAAGAGTTCCCTCAAGTTCAAAGATTTCCAGTGTTTTGGACCTGGTAGATATTGAATATCATTGCTGCTCATATCTAAAGACCGCAAACTGAAACAATACAATGTCAAAATAAAAATGAAATGTGTGCCTTTAAAATACATGAAATAATATCACACACAATTTTCACCAGAGCAAAAATAAGACATGAGTTTAAAAACTAACATTACTTGCATATAACAATGCATGTGAGTTGAGAGTCTGAGGTTGAACCACCAGTGTTTAAAAACTGACTCTGGGCAAGTTATTTTATCCTTCTAACAAAGTCCATGTCCTCATTAAAAAGAAGAGATAATAACAGCAGGAAGATTAGAGAGATGACCCACTATGGAGCACTTAGAACAATGTCTGGCACATTTTTATACTACATTTAAGTTAGCTATTACATGTTTGTCTAAATATTCTGTAATTATAATATTTTCAAGTAGCCTTATAATTAAGTAGTGTATTATTTGCATA
>NW_006206824.1:147140-159543 GCF_000334495.1 Tupaia belangeri chinensis
ATATATATATTTTTTTTATATTTGTGCACATGTACTCATGAATTTGGTTTATAATGTACAACATAATTAGAATAGTATTTAATATGACAACATGCTCAAAACCTAAATAATGACTCATCTGTAGCATTCTTTCATGAAATTAACCAAAAATTTCCCAAACCCTGGAACCATGTAAATTGTCCTAAACTTCATCAAAAATTATACTCAAGCATAACTCAAGTATAGTTTCAAAGTTAACAGTATTTTTGGCAACATACCTATTTCTGAAAGCAACTGAAATTTTAAGTTAATCTGATACCTAATCTAATCTCCTTTGATTATAATAATGTAATTAATTACACAATTTTAAGTTGTTTCTACACCATAACCACTAAATTAATAAAAAGTTTAAAGATCATGTAATGATTTTCTTCTCTAGTGAAAATCAAACATTCATATATATAAAAACATTAAGCTGAGTAGCTTTAGAAATCACTTATGTTTATAATGCCTAAATCAAAACCATATTTCTAAAGGTTCTGTTCCAGCTCCTATGGTTTTAAAATTAAAATAACAATAAACTTACTGTGGAAGATTTAAAATTGTTTCTGGAATACATGTAAATTTGTTTTGAGATAATTTTAGGCTTGTTATGGAAGAGGGCAAGAAAGGCATCATAGCTAAAAGAAATAAAAATAAGATAAACTAAATTTTAATCATTTTAACTACATTTCCATTAAATACAGCAGTAGAACAACTACCAAAACATGTTAATTAATTTAATGTTCATTCTTACAGTGAAAACTAAAAGATTTTTTTCTTTTTAGACAGGGTCTCACTATGTTTTGATCTTCCTGTCTCTGGTTTTCCAAGTAGCTGGGATAATAGAACACATACCCATTCCTGGCCTTTAGAGACACTAGGAATTGAACCTAGGCCTCCTGTGCAGGTTCAGCCTGGAGAGGAGCAGCATCTACCAATGTGTGTTACCACAGCTGGGCCAAGGGGTGGGTGAGACAGAGACAGAGAGACAGAAAAGGAGAACTCATGCCCCAGGAGGAATGGTCACGCCACAATCCCTTCTCCTCCAGTCTTCTCTCAGGACTTTGGGTATGCAGGCACCCACGACCTGCATGAATTTTAAGCCACCAGGTCTGGGATTCAAACTGCAGTTGACTATGTGGGAGTCCAGTGATATAACCATTACACCAACTGCTGGTCTCAAAATAAGGTAATATCTTTAATATCACCAATAAGCAATAAATATGCCATACTTAGGAGAATCTTTCAATCTGAAAGCTAAAAGAACTGTCTAAATATAGTGGGTCTTTAGGAAAGTCATGATGTATTTTTGCACAGAAAAACAAAAAAATACATTACTGACTTTCTCGGTGACCTAATAAATTCCTCTGCCCAGTATTTGTACAAAGTAAAAGCTCTCAGAATATTCACATTATGCATGATGTTATTTTATGACATATATAATACATGAATTAAAATTATTCTTAAGTAGCTATACGAAAACACTCAAATACTTTTCTACTACACAATATAGTATAAGGATAAAATTCCTTTACAGTACCATCTCATATAGAGTATGTATTCTACAGAATAAAAATGGACATTACTCAAAGAATTATTCTTTCATCATATGATTTTAAGAAATTGAGGAACATTAGGTAAAGTAAAATTCAGTATTCTGGTATATTTTGGGGCTGGCCGGGGGCATGGCGGTTAAGGTGCTGGATTCCTACACGGCCAATCACAGTTTGCGTCCCTGATCTGGTGGCTTTCTCATTTTCCCTTCCTCTCTCTTTCCAGTCAAATTAATAATAATAGTAATAATAAATTAAATAAATAATTCTTTAAAAAATATTCTGATATATTTTATACATTTTCAAGAGGGAAAAACACTATGAGATACTTCTAAGGAATAAATTCAGTGTAATACAATTTGAAAATTGAGCAAATCATCTCCTCTGTAAAAGAGAGCAGCTAGACAGAGGAACTCTGAGATTTTTAGATATCTACACATCTATGTTTCTGAAAATGACTTGAAAATTTGCTTCTTAGCATTTTCAAGGTTAAAAACATAGGTTATGTTTTATCTAGAAAATTTTCAAGGGTCAAAGTGTTCCAGCACATTGCTGGAAGCTATCTTCTGAGACAAAAAGATACATAGTATACCTCACTTATTTCCAAAAAGCATTTGTGGGAAAATAAGTCAAAATGATTCTCCATTTAAGAATTAAAAGTTTGTTTTGTTTTGTTTTAGAGAGATTTTTTTTCTATAGGATCTGTGCACTCACTGGAGAGACAGAGAAAGACAAAGACAGAAAATAAGAAATCGCCCCCAGAGAAGATGGCCACACTGCAATCCCTTCTCCTCTATTCTCCTCTCAGGATTTTGAGCAGGCATGTACACACAGCACGTGTGTGTGGTTTGAGTTCTTTTATGCCACTGGGTCCAGGACTCGAACTACAATCAACTATGCTGTAGTCCAGCGACGTAACCATTATGCTATCTGCTGGTCCAAGAATGAGGAGTCTTGAGGTTCAAACACCATGTGGAAAATACCCATAAAATTGAAGAAACTTTTTTTTCACATTTTCTAAGGTTGTTTATTTATTGATTTGTTTTTTTGTTTGTTTTGTTTTTTGAGAAAGAGAGAAAGTAAAGCACCATGTGGAAAATACTCACAAATTGAAGAACTGAAACTTTTTTTTCACATTTTCTAAGGTTGTTTTTTTGTTTGTTTGTTTGTTTGTTTTTGGAGAAAGAGAGAAAGCAAAGCACCCACAACAGGGTCTCATGCTGTGATCCTCCCCCAGCCTTACCAGCCAACCGGATTACAGGTATGCATGCATGTGCCTGGTGCGTACAGGTCAACCCAGGAGCAAACCCCATCTGTCCATGTAGATCCAGCATCATGCAGTTGAAGTGACATACTGCCATATACCACACAGCTGGGTCCACAGGGGGTTCTTCTCAATGGCTAGTGGTCCTGCTCATAGGTCTCATCCACATGCTTTCTCTCAGATGTAAGATCACTTCTCACTAGCTCATTTCTTTTTATCTGCAACCTACTAACTTTATCTCTGAGATGCTAGCATAATATTTAAAGTGAAATACTGCCTTAAATCCTCACCTAAACCATCCATAGAAGACTCATTCTACAATACTGTGGAGGCATGGAAGGAGGAGACCCATGGGGAACACTTACCAAGGAAATTCATTCTGGCACTGAAACTCTCCACTTTAGGAGAAGCCTCAAGAAAGTTCTCTGATAGAGATGAAATGTAGTTTTTACTTAGGTTCAAAATCTTCAGTTCCTTCAGGTTCAAGGGAGAACAGATGCCTGATATTTTATTTCTAAACATAAGAGACAAAATGAGGATTATGTCACATAAACTCAGATGCTCAAAAAAAAATATTTGCCATCAAAGAATATTTTTTAATTTTAAAATTAGTTGTCAAATTTTAAAACAATTAATAGACATTATAATATGAACTGCTTCTGTCTTTATTATGCTTTTATTTAAAACTCATTAGTAAGGGTCAGTCTGTGGCCAGGTATTTAAGGTGACTGAATTGCAAGGTTTGAGACCCAAACACAGTGGCTTGACAAACATGCTAGGAGCATGTGGATGCATACCCCAAATCAAGACAGGTGGGAGAGATGGAAGAGAAAGCATTGTGGCATGATCATGCCCCATGGGGGAAGGAGGGGGTTGCTTTCTTGCTTTCCCTCTTTCTCTCCCTCTCTCTGTATCTCTCCAGTAAGCACATGTACCCTCTGGTGAGTTAAAAGGAAAAAAAAAAAAATCATTGCTATAAAACTGTCAGTATATTGGTCAACTTAGAAAGTTCTATGTAAAGAAATTCTTAATGAACCCCTTTTCTTACCCTTCTAAAATGAGCTGCTCCAACTTCTCCACCACGTCAGCCAGGTTTTCAGGAAGAGAAGACAGCTGGTTATATGATAGGTTAAACTGTTTCAGGGTCGGACACTTCACAGAAGGATCCAGAACTATTGAGGGTCCAATGTCATTTCGAGAGGCATCAAGGTTGGCAATACAATTCATTTTCAACAAGTAGGAGGGAAATGACGTAAATTTATTGCTATGCAAGTCCAAATGTGTCAAACACTTCAGAATCTGGAAAGACAATATTTTAACATTCTAAAATGAATCATCTGAGAAACATAAGTCTAGCTAACATCTCTTCCTTCCATACTTCCCTAACTAGAACCATCTAGAATTTTCAGAAAAACTGAAAACGCAATCCACAACAGAATTTCAGAATACTGACTAGCCCAACCATCTCTGCTATAGGAAAGACGAGGAGAAATACAAGAGGCAGACTGCCAAAATTAGAGTCACAAAATGGAGTTAAGAGTTTAATTCAGCATTTTTGTATACTGTTTTTGCAAAGAGCAAAATAAGCAGATTAACCTCAACAAATTTCTGAATTAATGATTCAGTGAAGAAAGTAGTACAACATAATTCAGGAATACATTTTTTAATGTCAGCTTTAAGAAATTATTACACAATTTAATGTAAATCAGAGTTAACCCCAAAAGTAGTCAAATATAATACATGTTTTCTTTTAGAATCTCTTTGTTATAGAACTTTTTGTTTCAAATCTTTATTTTTCATTTAATTTCTAACTCTACTATGGTAATAATAAGCCACAATTTGCATGTGACAGTACATCAATTTTTTCGAATCTTCAGTATGAGTTACTGCCAAAACATTAAAATGCCAAATGGATTCACTTCTCTAAGTAGCTCTTTATATATCAATATATTTAACTTCATAGGGAATTCCAAAGAGTTTGATGTGATTATAGAACCTTATTAATACCTTTTCAATCTAGAACTTGTTTCAAAGTGCTGCCTTTGTTTCAGAGCCTGCCAGCTTATTTTGAAGCAAATATTTTTCAGTGATTTATTCTTAAGGTTTAATCAGAAAATTTTATTGTAAAAAGGGATATAGTTGAGACCCGTAGGTTGTAACAAAAAAGGGGCCATTTAGTGGTATCATTTTTTTGTTGTTTTGTTATAGTTTGCTATAGGATGTGAGCACTCACCAGAGAACAAGAGAAAGAGAGAAAGAGAGAAAGAGAGAAATCATGTTCTGGGGAAATAGCCCTAGCTGTCATTTTGAAATTACTCTATGAGAAGGTTCTGAGCTGGTCCAGTCATTGAATGTCCTTATGAATCTCATCTGTCATGCTCTCTTCAAATTCTCTTTAATCAGACAAAACCCAAGTACTCATTTACTTAATATTTAATAAATTTTTATTGAAAGCTTACCAAGGTCAGTGATTAATTCCACCACAAATTAATTCAGTCAATATCTACTAAGCCTCCATGTGAGGTATTCAAAAAGTTTATGGAGAATGCAAATTACAAAAAAAAAAACTGTGCATGGATTTTAATTTTTTTGTGTCAAAATAAACTCATATTCCAATTCCACTTTCTCACAAACTTTTTGAAGTCTACACGATATGGTGGTCCTTACTAGGCGCACTGGAGATAGATACGTGCTAGAAACAATTCTTGTCCTCGTGTGTTCACAGTTTAGTGAGGGCAAAATACATGAGTCAAAATGTATGAGTTGAATAAAAACTTGGGAAGGGGGGACTATCAGGTGCTGTAGAAATGCAAACCAGCTGTGTGGCCAACCTAGAGGAGAAGAAAAACAGAGCAGAGGGTTAAGAAGTGACATTTAAACTGAAACCTGGGTGATTTGGAGAATTTAGGCCAGCAAAGAGGAGAGGAGAGAATATATTTTAGACATGGAGGTAGGGATAGGAGGGTCACCCTTCTTCCTTCTCTCTCACTCTCTCTAGATGAACAAACTTAAGAGAAAAGACATCACTTCATTATACCTCAAATTCTTGCAATGCTGCTTTAAATGTTTAAAAATTATGATGCATATTATTCATTGGAAAAAGGGGAAATACATTGGCAGTAACACTAGTGTAAAAAGAAAACAGAAGCGGTATCGGGGTTGCCCATTATATTGTACAGCAGAACATTACAGAGCAGTAGAGAAGGAGCGAGATCCCAAATGGTCAACAGTTTCCTATCAGCCCAGATGGATTAAAAAACATGCTGAGCATAGTTCAGCCAGTGATGTGGGGGTTGGGTGGGTGGATACCACAGCAGTTTGAAAAGCATTCCAAGTGCGTGTCCACATATTCTCAAAACCCCCATCAGCCCCCACTAGGGGTAATTCTTTCTTTGTCTGTCTATCTGACTTGCTCTGGCAACAGCAGGTACTCTGCAGCAAAAACTAAAAAGAAAAAATTAAAAAATGCTAGGCACATGTATGTGAGTGCCCAGGACTTTGACCTGATGGAGAAGTGGAGGACAAAGGATTGCTCCAAAACCAGGTCCCACTTGAGGGGATGCTTTCTCTCTCCCTCTCTCACGCATCTTATATCCTGGCATACCAAAAAAAAAAAAAAAAAAAAAAAGTTTGAGAATAATTCTTTATCATACTTTGCAGTTCAGTCTAAGAAATCAGTTTAATAAATATTTATACCAAGATCATTTTAATGTATGTCTTCTTTGGCTTCAAAACTATTATAAACCCACACTAAATAAAAATAATGAACAAAGTTACCCTGTTAATAATGTTATACTTGATTTCCTTTTTTCACAAAATAGGAACTGTGAGTAAAAAAGAATTCAAGTTATATCTGAGGGGGTCTTCAAAAAGTTTGTGCACCAAAATAAACAATTTAATTGTTATATAATAACAATTATATATAATTTTAAAACTCAGGAAGTGTCATAGTAGATCGTTTGGTTGAGCCTCTACATACTACAGATGAAGAAAGAAGGCCTAGGGCAGACAGAGTAACAAGTTCTTTTCATTACACAGTCTGTAGCTAAGGCAGACTCAGTACTATAAAACCAGGTCCAATTCTAATCCACCTAATTCAACTTAAATAATTTAAATTGCCTTATTAGAACTAAATAAAGACATAACATATAGCCCTGACAGGCTTTAACATGTACCCTGTATCAGGTGGACAAAACCTAAAAATCCTTTTTCACCAGATCTCCATGACCTGCCCTCTAAACACCACACAGACTAAGATACCTTTGTGAAAATCAGAAGGGAGAGAGAATTGTTACCCAATGATACCAAAGTAGAACCTTCCCTTGAAAGATTTAACCAGGCAAGTTAGATATAAATGCAAACGCTCTTCAAACATCTGAGAGTTATAAGGGTGAATGAAATTTACTTCACATAGCTGTTGTGGAAAGTTCGTGAGTGCATTTTGCTGAAGCTCCAGCTTTTCAAGATGCTCCAAATGACCACTTATACAGCATTTCTGGTTTAGGGCATCGATATCTCTTAGTTCATTTGCGGAAAGGTCTAACGATGTAATATATTCTCTCTCAGAAGCCAGGGAGGAGATGCTTTCTGAATGTCTCATATGGGATTGAAGTTTTGATGACCCTTTTGTTAAAAAGAGACGAACAATGAAAATATAAGCAAATAATTTAAATTCACTTGGTATAAGATTACTGACCAACTAGTAGTGTCAGGTTCTCTTCAAAGGACTAGGATTCAATAGAAAATCTAACAATATGGGACCAGCAAATGGCATGATGGGGAGGTCCCTCAACTCCCACATAGTCAACTGCAGTTTGAGTCCCAGACCCAGTAGCTTAAAATTCATGCAGGGTGTGTGTGCATGCATGCCCAAAATCCCAAGAGGAGAATGGAGGAGAAGGGATTGTGGCATGGCCATCCCCCTAAGGGGTGATTTCTCTCTTTCTTTCTCTCTCTCTCTTTCTGGTGAGTGCACATGCCCTATAGCAAAAATCTTTCAAAAAGAAAGAAAGATCTAAAAAAATCTAACCATAGAGGTTTCTTTCCAGCAACAGAGATGGACAGTAGATAAAATAATTTAATCAAGTGATATAAGTGGTATTTTTAAAAGGGAGGGGAGGGCAACTAGAAAAGGGTATGTAGTGTCACACTGGTGGGTTTTGTTTGTTTGTTGTTTTTTTTTTTTCAATTTTTCTATGAGGTGCATGCACTTGCCAGAGATAGACAGTGAGAGAGGACAGTGAGAAATACCCCCGTTCCCCCAGGGGTATGGCCATGCCACAATTCCTTCTGCTCTATTCTCTATTCTTCATTCTTCTTTTGATTTTAGTCACACATGTACACATATCTGGTGTGTTTTTTAAGCCACCTGGTCCAGGAAAGTCAGCTCTGTGGGATCTAGCCTCACCACAACATCATCGGCTGGCTCGTATTGGTGGGAATATGATTTACATTTTATAAAACTCATAAAAAGTGCCTGATATTATCCATAGAAGGTAAATTTTTAAATCTATAGCTTGTTTTTCTATAGACAGTGGTATCATCAGATAAAGGTTGTATAAGATGAAATAAGCACCAAGAAAATGGAATTATTAGAAAACATTTAACAAAGCACTCTACTCTGCTCAAAATAGCTATTAAATTATTATTATTTCTGAATACTTACTGAATGAATCATCTGAAGACAGTATTTTTCTTTTTCTCCTCAGTAAATCTTCATGATCAAAAATTGGCCCCTATTAAACAAATAATGATGCTTACAATGAAACTGCTATTATTTCCTTTTGGAGAAGAGAACATTTGGAACATACAGAAACAACCATGAAATTTTAATGAAAATATATGATAATATAATTGTCTGGAAAAATAAACAAGTACAAACTAGGAATCCAATAAAGACAAAACAATCCATTTTAGTGCCAAAATGACCTTGGAAAATATCTACGCTTTTTCCTTTGCTTTCAATATAGGGAACCAAAACCAGAGGGATTGAGTCAAAATTAGATATGTACTATTTCTTCCATCAACTAAGCTACTTTTTCTACCTAAGTTGCTTATATAAATTATAACTGGAATATAATTTATCATTCATTTCACCCATCTTTTTTTTTCTTTTTGGAGAGGTTTTTGCTATAGGGCGCTATAGGGCGCGTGCGCTCACCAGACAGAGACAAGGAGACAGAAAACGAGAAATCACCCCCCAGAGGGATAGCCACGCTGCAATCCCTTCTCCTCCATTCTCCTCTCAGGATCTTAGGCACGCACACGCGCACATGCCCAGTGTGAGATTAAGTCACCAGGTCTGGGACTCCAACCACGGTCGACTACAAGGGAATCCAGTGACACAGACATTACACTAACTGCTGGTTCCCCATTTCACCCATCGTAAGATCTAGATTTAACATAAGATATCCCTCACATTTTTAATACTGAATTATAATCAAAACCAGAGCACAGGTTAGTAGTCATATTTCAAAAATGAACCTGAAAATACAGTGGCTACCAATTTTCCCAACTAGCATTATTAAACTCTTCATGTAAATAAGCCATAATCCATACATAGCTGTTAAATGTACAAGGAAAGCTCAAAAAGTTCATGGAAGATTAAAGTATGACTTTAGTTTGGCAGAAAACCTCTGAAATCTGTGCATAATATTTTCATAATACACATTTTCCCTGATCTTTTAAATGACCCATCATAGAGGAGATTATAATAGCTGTTTCCTCAAAAAGTAATGATTCTGGGGCCAGCCTGCGTGTGGCTAAGGCTGTTGGATCCTACATGGCTGACGGTGTGGCCCAACACCTTGAAAATCACATTAGACACGTGTGCATGCATGTCTCAAATTCCCAAAGGATTATGAGACAGAAAAGAGACTGCAGTGACTATTCCTCATGGGGCGGGGGTGGGGGAGTTTGCTCTCTCTTCTTTCTCTCTTTTTGTCCACCAAGTCCACAAAACCTCTGGCAAAAATTTTCAAATAAACAAATAAATGGTTTTCAATACACGCAAAATAGATATGCTTTGATGAGCACTGAAACGCTATCCCACTTTGCTCAGTGTCATTGAGGTTCCTATCAAATTCTTTAGAAATCACTATAAACTTTCTATCTGCAGTATTCATGAGATCGAGTCACACCATCATTATGCATATGCCTAGCCCGGACACCACACACAAGGCGCTCTGAACAGAAAGGATCATTTGTACTCACCTAGTACATATTTGCCCCAAATATATTTATACTATACATGGCCAAAACCTACAAATGCATTTATGTGTAATAAGTTTTCACATATAGAAAGAGTCCAGCGTGTGTGTGTGTGTGTGTGTGTGTGTACATCCAGGCACTCTCCACTTAATAACTGAGTTCTGTTCCTACAACTGGGTTGTTAAGCAAAATGTTCAATAAGCAAGAAGCTTATAGATGAATGTCCTCTGTGTGTCATGGGACCATAGGGTATATATAATTTTCAGTAGATATCACAGGACACCACCCTAGAATAATGTAATTCCATCCATACAAGAGCATTCATTAGCTAAGCACCAGATCACTACAAGATATTCCACAGCATGATTATATGAATCTGACAAAATAATTTTTATGTCTTCTGAATCCCATTATGGGTACACAATGAAAAATAAAATACAAACGTATAAACGAAATGTGTAATCTTGTCTGACTGCAAACACTATAGTAAATACTGACTGTAGGAATGAGACAAAGACTAAGAAAAGGAGTCCCAAGACTTAGACTGAGAAAGGAGATTCCATGGAGGAGAACCAGTAGCAAGTCTGAGCGGCTGTTAAAAGGTAGGTTGTTAGTGAGAAGTGGTTGTTTATGTATAAGTAACTGTGGCTGTGTGTGTGTGTGTGTGTGTGTGTGTGTGTGTGTGTGTATATATATACACATATATATATATGAGTGTATGTATAGACATATATCTTTTTTGAGAGATTTTTGTTACAGGTCATGTGTGCTTGCCAGAGAGAGAGATAGACAGTGAGAAATCACCACCCATGGGGTGGCAATTGCTTCTCCTCCATTCTCCCCTCAGGATCTTGGGCACATGCACACACAAGCCCTATGTGAATTTCAAGCCTCCAGGTTCGGGACTTGAACCATGTGGAAGTACAGCAACGTAACCATTACACTACCTACTGTTCCCTACATATAATTTTTATACATCAGAAAATTCTGCACCAATTTCTCCTAGCTTTACCACAAATTTTAGTTATCAAGAGAATATCAATAGCAAAACATACCACATAATCACACTCTAACTTACCAGTGAATTTGAATGCCTTTGCAAATTGGGTGAGCAACGCTGTAACACGGGATCTCTAGTAAATTCTCCTACACTAATTGAATTTGATTTCTTTTTTGCAAGAAATGAGCCTTCACTTCCTATTTTGAAAGGATAAAATAACAAAGGCAAGTAAGTAAAGATTCAATCATAAGATCCTAGTATCATAGTTCAATAATGGAAAATTAAACATACTTTCATTAGTGGAAATTTCAGTCAATTCCCTTTGTAACATCTTTAAAAGAGAAATAATAATCCAGGTTGGCTTATCATTTTCAAAATTCAACTCCATTTTTCTTGAACCATATATATTAATTGAATGGCTGTCTAGACTAGATACTAAATAAGTGCTGGATAATAAAAAGCAGGAAAAAAATAAACCTATGCCTCAGAGAAGCTCATAGAACTAGAAAAAAATTCAGTAACTCAATAGTTATACATGCTATAAGAATTCATGTGGGACAGGAAGCAGAGAACATTTGCACACAAATTAGACCAATTGTTATTCTTTCCTGTTTCTCCGAATTGCTTTTAAAAATTTCAAACCTTGTTTAAAATATTAGACTGACACATTATATTTAACATTCAATGATCTTGAGTATTTCTCTATCTGAATTTCATGGTTTCTTTTATGGAATGACACTAAAATAAACCTAAACAATTATCAATAATTGTTTTGTGAAAAAATGATGAAAACTATTTTTTAAATTATAAATTTTTAAGAAAATAAAAACCAGTCATATTAATGATAAATAATATGGAAGCATTTACAAAAAATTATAAAACTTTAAATTCTATCACTATTTATTTTGGGAACACAAAGAATTAACTTTAATTGTCCAAAACAAATGATAAAATCTATACATCCAAAAATCAACATTATAATATTAATTATAAATCTTGATACAAACACTTTTTTTTTTTTTTGGAGAGGTTTTCGCCATAGGGCACGTGCACTCGCCAGACAGACAGAGACAGAGAGACGGAAAGCAAGAAATCACCTCCCAGGGGGGATGGTCACGCCGCAATCCCTTCTCCTCCATTCTCCTCTCGGGATCTTGGGCATGCAAGCACACGCGCCCGGCGTGAGTTTTAAGCCACTGGGTCCAGGACGCGAACCGCGGTTGGCTACGTGGGAGTCCAGCGACATAGCTATTATGCTAACTGCTGGTTCCCAAACATCCTTTTATTGTTCATTATTAAAGTGTAATTTATGCTATAATTTTTTTTTTTTTTTTTTTTTTTTGCTATAGGGCACGT
>NW_006206824.1:159679-224165 GCF_000334495.1 Tupaia belangeri chinensis
GCCCCTGGCTGAGGTTTAAGCTACCAGGTCCGGGACTCGAACCGCGGTTGACTACGTGGGAGTCCAGCGACATAGCCATTATGCTAACTGCTGGTCCCTAATTTTAATTATTTTTATGTTTACAAATTATAATAAAATGGGGACCAGCGGATGGCATAATTTTTAACTCACTGGACTCCCACATAGTTGACCACAGTTTGAATTCCAGACCCGATGGCTTAAATTCACACTGAGTGCTTGTGCATGTGTGCCCAAAATCTCAAGAGGACAATGGAAGAGAAAGGACTGCAGCATGGCCATTCCCCCTGGGGGGTGATTTCTCGCTTTCTGTCTCTCTGTCTCTGTCTGTCTGGCGAGTGCACGCGCCCTATAGCGAAAACCTCTCCAAAAGAAAAATAAAAAAAGAAAAAGAATTGTAATAAAATGGAATTCATAATTTAATTGCATTTACATATCTTATAAAGATTATTACATTTTCATAAGTATTCCATGTATGTTTATAAAGTATCTTAGCATATTGGGACCAGCAAATGGCATAGCAGTTACATGGCTGGACTCCCACATGGCAAACCATGGTTCGAGCTCAGGATGTCTTCAAAATCACATCAGGTGTGTGTGTGTGCATGTGTGCATGCGTGCCCCAGGTCATGGGAGGAGAATGGAGAAGAAGGGATTGTGACATGGCCATCCCCCCCCCGGGGGAGGGAGATTTCTCACTTTCCCTCTCACTATCTCCCTGCCACCATGTGTGTACATGCCCTAACGCAAAACCCTCAAAAAAAAAAAAATTATGTTAGCATATTATTTACACAAGTAATCTATAGCATTTTACAATTATTTACATGTTAACATTTGAAATATTTTTCTTTATTTAAAAATACTTGAGAATTCTTTCTGGCATCATGGAGTAATAAGCATGAACTTAACTATCCCGATAAAAAGCTAGAAAACTGAACAACATACATTAAACAATTAGATTCAGACATTGGGCAACAGACAACATAGGACTGTGTAATCCCATAATGAAGGGTAACAAAGGATGTGAACCCCATGATCATCCTGGCCTTCTGCCTGAAGGCAATTTAAGAGCCGAAAGAATTTAAATAAAGCTTGATGTATTTCCTAAAATCAAGAGAAGAAGATCAACATTTATGGAAACTAAGAGAGCTGGGAGTTCTGGGGTAGAATTATAAAAAAAGAGTTCCAGTAATCTACAGAGGGGGTTTCCA
The DNA here is from genome assembly GCF_000334495.1 of Tupaia belangeri chinensis. Taxonomy (NCBI): domain Eukaryota; kingdom Metazoa; phylum Chordata; class Mammalia; order Scandentia; family Tupaiidae; genus Tupaia; species Tupaia belangeri. Next base: position 160,909 of record NW_006206824.1, read on the forward strand.
GCAGATCTGTGCTACAAGAAATGCAAAAGAGAGTTCTTCAGGTGAAAGAAAATGAAACTAGATGCAAAACTGAATCAACAGAAGAGGTTAATTTATGAAATATGTATATGAAACATCCTTAACGTTTGTACTCCCTATTACAGACCTCAATATACACAAAGTATAAACCGATGGTAATGAAAAATAAATGAACAAATCTACAATTATAATGTCAGTATTTCTTTCTCAAATATAGCAAATAGAGAAAAATTAGTAAAAATATAAAAGACTTTGAAAGACATTACCAATTCGACCTAATTGATTTGATCCAGTAACAGGTAAATACAGATTCTTTTTATTCGTACATCACCAAGGCAAACCATAGGATAGTTTAAGATGTATGTTTCAATTCATTTAAAAGGGTAGAAATTATCAGAGTAAATTTCTGACCACAAAAAAATGTTAAATTGAAACCAGCAACAGAAAGTTATCCAAAAAATCTCCAAATATTTGGAAAAATGACATTCCTTAAAAAATAAAAAAAAAAGAAACTATGAGTCAAAGAAGTCCTGAAGAAGCCAAAAGACACATGAATGACATTTTTTAAAAGTTTAAAAACTGAATAAAGGGACCAGCAGTTAGCCTAATGGCTATGTTGCTGGACTCCCACATAATCGACCACGGTTCGCGTCCCGGACCCGGTGGCTTAAAACTCACGCTGGGCACGTGTGCGTACATGCCCAAGATCCCGAAAGAAGAATAGAGGAGAAGGAATTGCGGCGTGACCATCCCCCCTGAGGCGTGATTTCTTGCTTTTTGTCTCTCTGTCTCTCTCTGTCTGGCGAGCGCACGCGCCCTATAGCGAAAACCTCTCAAAAAAAAAAAAAACTGAATGAAATGGAATACACCATCATTGTAACATGCATATAAAGTATTGCTTAGAAAGACATATCTAGCCTAAAATTTTTATATTATATAATAAGGAAGGTCTGAAAATCAGTGTTCTATGCTTCCATATATAGATTCTGGAAAAAAGAGAGATACAACTAAATTAGTAAAGAAAAATAATTATTAAAGATTAGAACAAACCAGACAAACATTAGAGAAAAATCAATTAAATAAAAACACTAGTTGTTTTGGGGCAGGTGGCATAGTGGTGAAGGTATTGGACTCCCACATGATCAACAATTGTTTGAGTCCAGAACTAGAAGCCTGAAACTCATGCTGGGCACGTGTGTGTGCATGCATGCCCAAAATCCCAGAAGGAAAATGGACAAGGGATTGTGGTGTGTCCATCTTCCCTGTGGGATGAATTCTCAATTTCCCTCTCACTGTCTCTCTACTCCAGCTGGTGCATGCACCCTATGGCAAAAATCTTTAAAAAGAAGATATTTAAAAATCTATAGAATAGATAAATCTTGAATTAAATTGAACAAGGAAAAAAAAGGACAAAGACAAATTACCAATGTCAAGAATAAAAGATCAGATATCACTGCAAATTCCATAAATATTAACAGGATGATAAGAGAACTATAAATGCATTAATTTGGCAATTTATGTGGCATGGTCACAGTCCTTGAAAGTCACAACTTACTAAAACAGGTTAAAGAAGTAATAAAATCAAAATAACTTTAAATCTATTAGAGTTACTAAATTTATAATTAGATCCCCCCATTCTAAACTTACATAGGTTTGCTGGTGAGTTCTACCACATATTTATCTCTACATAACCTTGTTCAGAAAACAGTAAAGTTGGGAATACTTCTAAACTTATTTCAAGAGACCAGCATTACTGTCATAATAATAAGAAAGCATAAAACTACAGACCAATATCCCTCATAGATGTGAAATCCTTAACACAATAAAATAAAATAAAATTCAATAAAATATATAAAGGATAAAAATATACCACAACTGAGATTTATCTCAAAAACTCAAGTTTGGATTGACATTTGAAAATCAATCCACATAATTTGCCATCATAATAAAATAAGGAGAGGGAGAACATTATCATTTCAACAGATGAAAAACATATTCCAATATCTATTAGTAAACATATTTCAACATTTATTAGTAATGAAAAAGCTCAGCAAACAATGACTAGAAACGTGCTTCCTCAACCTGACAGAGGACAGCTATGAAAAAAACTACAGATATTGTCATACTTAATATAACAAACTAAATTATTTCTTCCTAAGTTTGGAAATCAGAGAACAAGGCTCTGTCTTACCACTGCTATTCAACATAGTACGGGGAGTCCTAGACAGTGCAATAAGATAAGAAAAATATGTACAGATTAGAGAGGTAGAAGTAAGTCTGCCATTATTAGCAAATGGCATAATTGTGAATATATATAATTCTATGGAATCTCCAAAAAGCTATTCGAACTCACGAGTCGGTTTAGCAAGTTCAAAGAACACAAAGTTAATATAAAAAAAATCAATCAACTGTGTTTCTATATGACATCACTGAAATTTGAAATTGGGATTTAAATATACTGTTCTTACAATAGCATCAGAAAACATGCATTATAAAACATTGACAGAAATTTAAAAAGACAAATAAAAGAAATTTGTGCCATATTTGTATATCAAAGGTTCACATTAAAATATTGATTTCTGGGAGCTAGCAAGTGGCATGGTGGTTAAGGCGCTGGACTCACACATGGCTGACCATGGTTCAAGTTCTGAACCTGGTAGCTTGAAAATTACACGAGATGTATGTACATGAATACTGAAAATCCCAGGAAGAGAATGGAGGAGAAGGGACTGTGGAATAGCCATCCCTCTGAGGGGTGATTTATCACTTTGCCTTTCTCTCTCTCTGTCTCTCTGGTAAGTGTACAAACCCTGTGGCAAAAACCTTTTTTTAAAAAAAGATAGTGACTTCTGCAAATTGATGTATAAGTTTAAACTATATAAATTAGTTATATGTTAATTATAAATTATATAACATTCCAGTAAAATTCTCAGGATAAAATTATTCAATTTGAAATATACATGTAAATGCAAAAGACCTAACATAGTACAGATTTGAAAAAGAACACCAGAGAATTTATACGATTAAGACTGCATGTTATTGACACAAGGAAAAGAAATAAATGAACAGCACAAGACGAATAATGTAAAAATAAAACTAAACCTATACAGTCAATTAAGCTGAACAAAGTTGTAATAGTTTAATGAGGAATTATAATATTTTCAACAGATTATGCTGGAATGATTAGCTATTCATATAGAGAAATATATATCTATCTATTAACCCTTTGCTGATAATACACACAAAAATCAACCTAACTGGGCTACAGGCACAAATGTAAAAGGGAAGATTTTAATACTTCTAATAGTAAACAGAAAATACTTACAAATTTAGAATAAGCAAAGATTTCATAAACAGAATAAAAAAGGTACAAATCATTGAAAAATAAAAAACTGTACTCCCTTAAAGTTTAAAAACTCTGCTTTTTGAAAATTACCATTAATAAAATGAAAAGGCAAACTGACTAGGAGAAAATATTTGCAATACATATATTTGTCATGACTTCTAAATAGAATATACAAAGAACTTTTCTAATACAAAAGTAAGACAACAAACACAATTACAATAAAAATATATAAATAGATACTTTGTAAAGAAATTACATGAATGATTAATAAGAAAATGAACATATTTTCATATCACTAATCATCAGGGAAATGAAAATTAAACCCAAATGAGCTAGGCCAACACCTCCTGTAGAATGACTAAAATTAAACTGACTGATAACACCAAGTGTTGACAAGGATGTAGAACAACTAAAATTTTCATGTATTATTAGTGGGACAATAACATGGCACAACCTCTTTGGAAAACAGACAGACAATAAAAAGGCCATACTGTATGATCCTTTCTATATGAAACTGGAGGAAATACTAATCTAATCCATAGTGATAGGAAGTAGATAAACGGTTATCAGTTTCCAAAGGCAGGGAAGAGTGCATTTTCTGTGAAGAGGCATAAGGGAACATTTTGGACAATAGAAATGTTGCATGACTTGATAGTAGTGATGTATACTTCTTCAAAACTCAGGCAAACGTATACTTGAAATGAATGTATTTTTATATAAATTATATCTCAGTAAAAGTTGATTTTTAAAAATACTTGAAGCATCACTTTCTGGAATAATCTACTCTAAGCCCTCTCAATTACCTTTATCCCATCACTCAAAGTTTTTCATTATACCATGTTAATAAAAAAGACCTTCAGTCCATTTTTACCAAAGTGTATTATACTAAATATATGATCCCTTATCACTGTTATTATATATTTTGCCACAGAAATTTGTGAGCTATTAAAATATTAATAGTTTTTTTTTAACTATAGTAAAGGAAACTATTTATTAAGCTCTTCCTATTTGCCAAACACAGTTCTTGACACTTTTACAGTTTCTCTCATTCCTGTAATAATCCTTGCAAGGTTGGCATCACTATTCTTAACATGGTTAAGGAAACTACACAAGCCACAAAAGGATCTAATCAAGGACAGACATAAAATCTGGTTCTGGTCTGAATATAGTTCTCTCACTATAATAATCACATTCACCCATTAACTAGCATAATACTCAGAAGTGCAAAGACACATTTTCTTGAATTATTGATTTCATTGGAATTAGTAAGTATAACTGTTTTCTAAAATGACCACATCGTACTCAAGTTTTTCCAAATTAATTAATCAGTTTTTGTCTCAGTTCCTATTGTTTAATGTCAGTATATAAGTGTAAAACATAAAAAGGATTGTTTTTTAGTTAAATACCTTCACTATCCAGATCATCACTTTGACCAAACACACTGTCCATGGAAGAGTCAGGAATAAAGGTCCATTCACCAAATTTATCAAATACATCTTCAGAAAAATTCCCATCGCTGCCTGGGGTTGCTCCTTCTTCCACGGCACTTTTCGTCTGACATCTGAGCACCATTCTTGCTAGTGTAGACCCTACATCTAAAAGTAAAGAGATACACTAACACCTCAGAAATCAATAATTATGAATTTAGATAATTATTAAATAAACATTTATTATACCAAAGTTCCTTATGTAGATTCATAAGTGCAGAGAATATCTTATTCTTTCCAAAGTCACTTTATAATAGTCATACTAAGTAATTATCAGGTAGTGAATTAATAAATTTTGTAGAGAGATTTTTTGTCATAGGTCATGTGTGCTCGCCAGAGAGACAGAGACACAGAAATAAAGATACTCCCTCGCAAGGAGATGACCACGCCACATTCCCTTCTCCTCCATTCTCTAGGGATCTTGGGCACACATGCACTCAGCATGAATTTTAAGCTGCCGGATCCAGGACAGGAACCGCAGTCGACTACGTGGGAATTCAATGATGTAACCACTACACCATCTGCTGGACCCTTGAATTAAATTTTTGAAAGATCGTGTGAATTTACGCAAAGCTTCAGTGCAGGTAACAAAACTGAACCTTGTAAAACCATTAATAATGAGACCGAGAAAAGACCCAGCCTTTGAAGCCAGACAGGCTTAGTAATGCCACTGGGGATTATAGATGCTTCCTAACAATGTCCTCCCCTGAAAAGTAAAGATGACAATATATGCAGCTTAGTCATGAAAACGATTCATTAAAATGAAGTATATAAACTGTTTGGTACAATGCCTAGGGCCTAGAAGATGTTAAATAAGTTATAAAGTCATTTTTATGAACTTTTCTGAGTGATTCACTCCGACTCTTGAGAAATTTGATGGAATTTCAAAGTTAGCATTCTTCTTATTATTTCATTACATTTTATATTACACTCTACTATGAAGAACAGATCCAGTTCTCATTATTCTACAGACAGCCTGGAAAAGTTCTTCAAATAATGCTTTCATAGCTCACATTATAGTACATGTATATGACTGAGTCAAGTAATACCTGAACAATCTCTTAAAAGCTATGAATTCAAAAATGTTCTTTACTCAGACCACCTGCCAATGAAATAATTACTATGCCATCCAATCAATCAACTGGCATGTCACATATTTTTAATTTACATAAGACCTGCCAATGGTAGAAACTTCATTCAGAACAAAGGGGATAGAGTGAATGGTCAATGTCCTTCTGTCTCTCTCCAGTGGGCCCTTCATCAAACATCAAAGATTAAAGTTAGCAAGGTGTCCACATGAGACTACTTGGAATGATGCAACATGGGATCTAATCACTCCATTCATTTTCAAAGTCTCCAGAGGCAACACGGAACTCATGTCTGGAGATTATTTACTAACATAGCATGTTTTTTTTTTCTTTTTTTGGAGAGGTTTTCGCTATAGGGCACGTGCACTCGCCAGACAGACAGAGAGAGACAGAGAGACAGAAAGCGAGAAATCACCCCCCAGGGGGGATGGTCATGCCGCAATCCCTTCTCCTCCATTCTCCTCTCGAGATCTTGGGCACACATGCACACGCGCCCAGCGTGAGTTTTAAGCCACCGGGTCTGGGACGTGAACCCCGGTCGACTTAGTGGGAGTCCAGTGACATAGCCATTATGCTAACTACTGGTTCCACTGACATAGCGTTTTTGTATTCAAACATTTATGATGACCTTATTCCAATTGAGTTTCACAGACATTGGATACTGAAACACTGTTCTGTGCCTCTTTTTCCACCTAACGCATTCTCTATTGGGACACTTTACATTGCTACATGATTTTGTTTTGGTTTGTTTTTCCCCTAGTGATTGTAAAGCATCACACTGCATGAATATGATTTGAATAGTTCCTTTTTGGGAAATAATTAAGTTTTTTTTCTTTTGCTATTATAAGTGGCATTTTAATGTTCATCTTCGTAAACTTTCTTGTACACAATGAGAATGTCTATTTGTAGATTTCTAATGATATATCACTGATTCAAAAAGTATGCATGTTCACTGAAAATACAAATGGTATCACTAAATTGTTCTCAAAAGAGGACAACATATCAACAATGTGTAAAGTTCTTGTTTCCACATGTACTTATCGACACAGCTTACTATCAATATTTGTTATTTTTGCCAATATTGCAAAGATTTAAATCACCTGTGCCATGACCACCATAAACGCTTGCAGTGTAGGAAACTGAGGTCCATGCAGACACCACTGACAGAAAGTTTAGCCAAAGAAACCATACAGAGACTACACTACATCCACCAGAATCAACACTGAGACAACTTATCCAATTAATTCCATAAGATACATCTTTAGTAAAAAGTGTTTTCATAAGAAAGCTACTACACAGTTGACTTCTTAGCACAGTGGTTAAGGGAGTCAGATCCCATATGGCTTATCCAGGTTTGAATCCCAGTCCCAGCAGTTTGAAAATTGCACTGGGCTTGTGTGCATGTATGCCTGAATCCCAACAAGATAGAGAAATGGAGATGAAATTTCAGTGTGACCATGGTCCCCTGGAGGATGCTTTTTCCCTCTGCATCACTCTGTGTCTGTGTCTCTGGAGAGTGCACCAACCCTCTAAAATTAAAATAAAATAAAATATAAAATAAATAAAAAGTATAAAATGTTCTTGCTGATACTTACTTGTTTGTTTCCTTAAATTAGAATTCTTATCTGGAAATAAAGGACCAAGCCAAGAGGGCTCGATTTTTCCCATACAAAATCCTCCAAGGCAGATGCTGTTATTGGCCAGATCCAGAGCAAGTCTCCTTAAGAGTAAGCTGATGGTTTGGCTGTCACCTTTCCCAATGCTTATGGCCAGGGCTTTGCGTACATCCAATTCACGGGAGCCACTATTCAGTAACAGTTCCACCAATTTGGGACTGCTCTCTTTCTCACATACCTGTTAATAATTTTTGAAATGTTTAAAAATCACATTTTTCTTGTGTGATATCGGTGAATCAAATGCGGTGTCAGTTTTCTGAACATCTCACACATTTAGATTGAAACAAGATAAAATAAATTCAAAGGTACCGTTGAAATAAATTGAGAAAATAAAATAAAATTAGTTCCACAAATATCAGAAAAGTATAAATTAGATCATCTGCCACATGAGCGTCAGTTATCATAAATGAGGCAGCCTGAGATGGGGAAAAAGCTTGGAGACTTGGAGTTGACTCCTGAGTGTACATCCAGGCTCCACCAATTCCACACAGTGCTGACGCTTTCTGGGCTTCTGTTTGTGCACTGAGGACATTTGGGAAACTAGTACCTTAACACAGTAAACACTACTGCCCTGCCTTTTGTGTGTGTGTGTGATGCAGAATGACTAAGTATTAACATAAATATCATAACATTCATTAATGTCGCCTCAAAAGGCAATCATCATTCATGTCTAGTTTTTCTGAGCTCTCAGGACAGGAATCTGAATTTGCACCAAGAGACACTTTCCCACTCAGTCTTATATCTCACTCTGAATGTTAGGTTTTCAGAGCACGTGCTCAGGTGGATTGGCACACTGAAGTGTCTACAGCAAGTCAACAGGAGCCTCAGCAACTGTGGCATAGCACACTGGCCCTATTCAGGTATAGCTCTGAAAGGTGATGGAATGTGATGATTTATCAATTAGGAACTCAAACTAATAGATAACAAAAATAACATGCCAGGTACTGTGTGCAACTCTGTCGCTGGAGTCCCACGTAGTCAACCGCGGTTCGTGCCCCGGCGAGTGCACGCGCCCTATAGTGAAAAACCTCTCTCAAAAAAAAAAAATAGAACTTCATGCCATAGGAATTATTACTCTCATTTATAGATGAATATTCAGAAAACATTGGGATTTGTTTAAATTCTTATAAGTGGCAAGTGATACGGACTTGGATTTGAAGCTAAATCTGCTGGAGTTAAAGCCTGTATTCCTTTCTTTCTCACTTTCTCTCTTTCCTCTCTCCCCCGTTCCTCTCTGATCAAATTAAAATAAACAAATAGAGTTAAATAAAAATTTTAGAAAACCTGTGTTCCTTCTGTTACCTCCTTAAGGATTAAGAAAGAAAAGTAAAGAAGACCCTAAGATTCAGAATACCAAGACAGGGAGAAAAGGACACTAGGGTAAATTCTTGAATTCTCTGTGCATCTAAGAGATTTGAGGATGTGAGGAGACATTTATACAATTAAATGGTATCCACTTCCTGTCCACCAGGCTCCAGAACTACTATAGATAATATGATCAAGTCGCTGATATGTATAAAATCTTAAAATGCTCCAGGACATTTTCCCAAACACAATATGCGATTTTTTAAAATCTCCACCTTCATTTATGCTATTGCTATGGCTCCAAATGGCGTCCCCTGCTCTGTTCTGTCTAACCTGTTTAACAGGGATGACACTAGGTCCAGTCCATTGGGCTATTGTAAGAATTAAATTGTGTTGGACTAGCAGATGGTATGTGGTTATGGCACTGGACTCCCACATGGCCAACAGTAGTTCAAGTCCTAGAACCAGTGGCTTAAAGTTCATGCCAGGCACTTGTGCATGTGTGCCCAAAATTCTAAGAGGAGAATGGAGGAGAAGAGATTGCAGCATGGCCATGCCCCCTGGGGGGGTGATTTCTCACTTTGTGTCTCTCTGGTGAGTGCACATGCTATAGAGCAAAAATATCTCTCATAAAAATTTAAATTGTGTAAGTAGTTGGAGCAGTGTCCACATGGCAGTGAGCACCAGAGAAGTGTTTTCTACGGTATTCAGACTACATTATACTTTCTCTTCCTTCTGTAATCTGATAAGTCTTATAGTTAGGTCTCTATTCAAGTATTTTCATGCCTAATATTCATCCCCATATTCACTACTGGTCATGTTTATTACATCATTAAAGTCTCCTCAGAAAGCTTAACATGATAAACTCAAGCCTTGCTCTGAATAGTCCTTAAATTATGCTGGGTAAATAAATAGTCTTGATGACCGTATTTGCTATTGTAAATAACATATGTTTAATAAATCCATTCACAATATTTAATTAATTAAGTTATTTGCTAGACACAAATAACTTCTGACAACTACAGTAAATTCTTCAAATGTAATATACAACCCATATATGTAAAGATTTGATCTTGTTTTTAAAAGAGAAAATAAAAATAAGTGAGTGAGGGCCCAACCCATAGTGTAGAGGTTAAAAGAACCGGATCCCACATGGCCAACCATGGCTCCAATTTTATCCCTGCGTCTTGAAAACCATGCCAGGCTCTTGTGCATGCACACCCAAAACCTTGGTGTAATGGAGGAAAAAGTATTGTGGCTGACCACATCCCACTGGAGGGGTGGGTGCTTGCTCTCTCCTCCTCTTACTGTCTCTTTCACTTTCTCTCATTCTCTCTATTTCTGTCTGGTAAGCATATGTGCCTTTTGATATTTCAAAAAATAATTAGTGCATGACATCCCAAAAAATACAGGAAGAGGATTAAATAAAAAGGCTTTTGTATAGAATGAAAAGAGCAGAAAACACTTTCTGCAGGGAAAATAGTGCAATTGTACTTGGGTCCTTTTAGGTGTGTTGTTTTCCTAATAAGAACTTACAAAAGGAAGTTTCTTTTTAGTTCTTTGAAATATCCAAATAACATTAATGCAATGATCTGCACACAAAAGACGCACAATAAAAGTGAATTAAATAATTGATGGAAATATGTTAATTACCATGAATAATAAAGAAGAAAAAATGTAATTGTTGCTGGTTTAAAACAAATTGGAATAAATTTAAATAATTTGATTATTTATTCTATTTTAATACATAAACATGATGGTTATGAAAATGAATTACAAATCCATTTCCTTTTATGTTGATGATTAATTAATACTAACATAATCTTACAGCTGACAAATTGATTTGAATCCATAGGCAAGTGGGAAATTAAATAAAGGCAAAAAACACATGACTGGAAAATACAGTACCCTCTGATTATTCAATAATACATACTAAAACACTACATACTTTCTGTGTTAGGGATATTATTAAATTACCAGGAAATAGACATGGTACTCTTTAAATGCTATTATAAGTTCTAAACTGTATACAACTAAGAAAAATCTGAAATACAGATAAACATTTATTGAATGCATATTCTATGTAAAGCAATGAGTTAGTTATTCTGAATGATTAAAAGATGAACACTATATATTTTTATTTTCATAAAACTCACAAAACATATGAGAGGTACACATACATTGCCATGGACTTCCAAAAGAAGTAAGTCCTAATTCCCTTTGGAGATTAAGGCATGAGAGGAAGGCTTCCTCAGGAAACATGAATTTGGATTAGATTTTAAAGGAGAGTGGAACAATCAGATATGTGTGTATTTGCATAGTTCAGGAGGAAAGGTAGAGAAGGAAAGATCATAGTCTTATACAACTTTGGGGGCGGCCAATAGAAAGGGACATCTTTCTACGTGAATGGGACACCCAAAGCTGTGCAATGCACAGTCTCCATAACCACAGTTCTGAAAAGAGACTTTCTAGGCAAAGAAACTAAAAGTAGAGAAAAAATGATTGGAAAATAATTAAAACAATATAATATGACAGATTGATTATCGCCATTCAATACATACTGAATGTTTGCAATACATAGCAGGAACTGAAAGTTTGGAAGGTATAGCAGTAGGGAGGGCAACTGGAGATCCTGGAGATAGTGAGGGTAGGGGTCATACAGGGGTGGGTAATAGAGAGACGGAAGGAGGGAGGGGGTAGGGAAAAAATACATTTAATTGACACAAAAATGAAAAGTTATTTGCTAATGATAATATATACGGTAATATCTTTGTCTTGACTAATATGAACTGTATTCATGCTGGAAAAAGCAATGTAAAGATATATAGTGATTAAATGTAAATTTTAAAAATTAATTTAAAATACTTAAAAACAATATGTGTGTTGTGTGGAGTATGGATGGAAAACAAGATACATGGAGATGCATAATAAAAGGCACATTTAAAACTTATTTATCAACCTAACAAGGTGTAGACTGGATAATACCTAAAGGACCCTACTACCACTAAAAAGCCATGAACCTACATTCCTCCTACAAATCAAAAGCAATTGCAATGATCTGCAATGAAGCATAATAGGATGTAAGTGTTATATAAAGGCAGGATCAAATAAGAAAGGCAAAAGCAAGGCCTTGAATATTTACCCGACAAATTAAAGAAGTTGTCTCCTTGGCCTTATTGGCATCGGCTCCCAACAGAAGCAAGCATTCAGCCATGATACTGTTATTCTGGTCACATGCTCTCTCTAGCATTACACTTTTTAACTCATCATCCAGGGCTAATTTTGCAAAACACTTGCAACAAAGGTTCAAAAACTAAAAAGAACAGAAATGATTATTAGAGTCAGCTAAAAACAACATTTAGCATAGAGATGGAAAGAATTGTACCTGTTGATCCTTTTGGTCCATGATATTGGAAGACATCTGATGGAATATGACTGAGTCAAATGAATGATGCACCAGCAACTTGGAAAAAGATACTGAGAGTTCAAGTACTGCTAAGATTGTCTGAAATCCCTGAAAGTGTGACCAAAAGTAACAATATAAGCAATTAGGGATAAAAATGTATAAATAAGTAATATAAGACAGAGATTTGTATATGATACTTAATCCCTAAGGCTATGATTTCAATATATCTACTCCAAAATTCAGGTATTGAACTTAATAACCAATGTGATAGTATTAAGAGATGAGACTTTTAAAAGGGCCAGAAGGTTGTGTGGGGGTTAAGGAGCTGGATTCAGGCTGTCTTGTGTTTAGAGTCCTGGACCTGAACTTGAAAATCATCCTGGATACATGTATGTGTATGCCCAAGATTCCAGGAGGAGAAGGGAGGAGAAGGGAGGAGAAGGACCACCCCTGCCACCCCCCAAGGGGAGTGTTTTTTCACTTTCTCTCTCTCTGTTTCTGTCTCTCTCCAGTGAGTGAATATGCCCTATGGCAAAAAAAAAAAAAAAAAAATCTGAGAAAAAGAGAGAGATGATTAGGCTGTGGGCATGTCTTCTCCTGAATGGGAATGAGGACCTTATAAATTGGCATCATGCATAGCACAACTCTCTTGCTCTTCTGTCCTGCCACTATGTCAGGACAATTCCTTGGCTGCCCTAGCTATGGCTCATGTGGGCCCAGGTACAGCTGAGACTGCCACTCCAGAAGGCATAAGCAGTAAGCGTTGGATGTGTCCATGTGGTGCTAACTCTGCAGGTGCACAGAATCCATGGGATATGGTAGCTCAGCTTCCTCCACCTAGATTTCAAAGGATGCCTCCAAAAGTCTTGGAGGTGGGACTGCCACAGAGATCCCATTAGGTAAATGCCTATTAAAGCCATAGGATTGGAACCACTGCAGGAAGTCCCCACTAGGGCATTGTGTAGTACAACTGTGGGACAGGACAGTCCCTGACACCCCAGAACTAGGAAGGCAGAATCAAGCAACACCGCCTAGAAGAGTCACAGCCAACCTGTGAAAGCAGCAGACCAGCTGTCCCCAGTGAAGCCAAGGGAGCAAGCTCCCCATGGATCCTTGGGAACCAAACTCTGCCATCTATATGGAAAAAGTGGCACAGAGTCAAAGGACTATCAGGTAACATAGTAGTTAAGGCACTGGGCTCTCACATGGTCAACCACAGTTCAAGTTCCAGGAGTGGAGATTTGAAACTCACACCAGATGCATGTATGTGTGTGCCCAAAATCCTGAGAAGAGAATGGAGGAGAAGGGATTGTGATGTGGTCACCCCCCTTGAGGGGGAGAGTGTGATTTCTCATTTTCTCTCTCTGTGTCTCTGGTGAATGCACACTCCCTGTACCAAAAATCTCCACCCCCAAAAAGAAAAACCAAAGATTATTCTTAAGCTATAAGAGTTCACGTCATTTGCCCCTTTTTTTTTTTTTTTCCTAGATTTACCTAGGACCAGTTAACCCTTTTTTCATTCCTTTTGGAATGGAATGTTTGTTCTGGATGTCCCTCCACTGTATTTGGAAGCACATAACTTGTTTGATTATTTCACAGGTTCATAGCTGAGGGCTCCATCAGGGGAATCTGCCTCAGGATGTACTATACCTTGAGTCTCAGCTGTATCTGATTTAGATGAGACTTTGGATTTTAGAATTTTGAGTTGATGCTGAAATAGCCCTTTGGGGGCTATTGATATGGAACAAATGTATTTTGCATGTGACACAGACATAAATTGGGGGGAGGCAGAGACAAAATACTATGGATTGAATGTCTGTGCTACCTCCAAAATTCAGTTGTTGAATTTTAATGGCCAGTAATATAGTATTAAGAGATGGAACCTTTAAAAGGTGATTCGGGGGCCAGAAGGTGGTGTGGTGGCTAATGTGCTGGATTCCCACAGGGCCGAACACATTGTAAGTCCTGGACCTGAAGGCTTGCTTTCTTACTTTTTCTCTCTCTCTCTTTCTGTCTCTCTCTCTGGTGAGTGCATGTGCCCAACAGCAAATTTAAAAATAACAATAAATAAATTAAATTAAATAATTTCTTTTAAAAAAAAAAAAGATTGCCCTAGCTATGGCTCATGTGGGCCCAGGTACAGCTGAGACTGCCACTCCAGAAGGCATAAGCAGTAAGCGTTGGATGTGTCCATGTGGTGCTAACTCTGCAGGTGCACAGAATCCATGGGATATGGTAGCTCAGCTTCCTCCACCTAGATTTCAAAGGATGCCTCCAAAAGTCTTGGAGGTGGGACTGCCACAGAGATCCCATTAGGTAAATGCCTATTAAAGCCATAGGATTGGAACCACTGCAGGAAGTCCCCACTAGGGCATTGTGTAGTACAACTGTGGGACAGGACAGTCCCTGACACCCCAGAACTAGGAAGGCAGAATCAAGCAACACCGCCTAGAAGAGTCACAGCCAACCTGTGAAAGCAGCAGACCAGCTGTCCCCAGTGAAGCCAAGGGAGCAAGCTCCCCATGGATCCTTGGGAACCAAACTCTGCCATCTATATGGAAAAAGTGGCACAGAGTCAAAGGACTATCAGGTAACATAGTAGTTAAGGCACTGGGCTCTCACATGGTCAACCACAGTTCAAGTTCCAGGAGTGGAGATTTGAAACTCACACCAGATGCATGTATGTGTGTGCCCAAAATCCTGAGAAGAGAATGGAGGAGAAGGGATTGTGATGTGGTCACCCCCCTTGAGGGGGAGAGTGTGATTTCTCATTTTCTCTCTCTGTGTCTCTGGTGAATGCACACTCCCTGTACCAAAAATCTCCACCCCCAAAAAGAAAAACCAAAGATTATTCTTAAGCTATAAGAGTTCACGTCATTTGCCCCTTTTTTTTTTTTTTTCCTAGATTTACCTAGGACCAGTTAACCCTTTTTTCATTCCTTTTGGAATGGAATGTTTGTTCTGGATGTCCCTCCACTGTATTTGGAAGCACATAACTTGTTTGATTATTTCACAGGTTCATAGCTGAGGGCTCCATCAGGGGAATCTGCCTCAGGATGTACTATACCTTGAGTCTCAGCTGTATCTGATTTAGATGAGACTTTGGATTTTAGAATTTTGAGTTGATGCTGAAATAGCCCTTTGGGGGCTATTGATATGGAACAAATGTATTTTGCATGTGACACAGACATAAATTGGGGGGAGGCAGAGACAAAATACTATGGATTGAATGTCTGTGCTACCTCCAAAATTCAGTTGTTGAATTTTAATGGCCAGTAATATAGTATTAAAAGATGGAACCTTTAAAAGGTGATTCGCCAGAAGGTGGTGTGGTGGCTAATGTGCTGGATTCCCACAGGGCCGAACACATTGTAAGTCCTGGACCTGAAGGCTTGCTTTCTTACTTTTTCTCTCTCTCTCTTTCTGTCTCTCTCTCTGGTGAGTGCATGTGCCCAACAGCAAATTTAAAAATAACAATAAATAAATTAAATTAAATAATTTCTTTTTAAAAAAAAAAGATGATTAGACTATGAGGACTCCTCCCTTGTGAGTGGGAAAAGAGGTTTCATGCAGCGCATGGCCGTCTTGCTCTCCCACCCTGTGTTCCCCCTTCTGGGGGACAAAGCAGAAAATCATCATCCTGGAAGCAGAGACTGCAGCCTTTGCCAGACAACCGAACCTGCCAGCGCCTTGATCTTGGACTTCTCAGCCTCTAGAATAGTGAGAAATAAATATATTTTCTTTATAAAAATCACCCAGCCTCGGGTATTTTGGTATAGCAGCACCAAATGGATTGATACATTGGATATTTACTTTTTAAATAGATATATTTTTCTGGAGGTGTACTTCAAAGCTGTAAACCTTGAAACAATTCTATAAATACTACTTTCTCTCTCACAGCTGAGAAATACAGCAGGCATTCAGATGATAAAATGCTAGTTAATAACCATCCTTAGAACCAGCAGATGGTGTAATGGCTACATCACTGGACTCCCATGTAATCGACCATGGTTCAAATCTCGGATCCGGTGGCTTAAACTCACGCCTGGCACGTGTGCGTGCATGTCCAAGATCCTGAGAGGAGAATGGAGGAGAAGGGATTGTGGCGTGGCCACCTCCCCTCCCTCACCCCGTGGGTGATTTCTTTCTGTCTCTCTGTCTCTCTCTGTCTTTCTGGCGAATGCACATGTCCTATAGCAAAACCTCTCAAAAAAAAAAAAAATCCTCTAGGTCAGCAAAAAAAAGACCTAGTCCTCTAAAATTTGGCTTTTAAATATCCCAATCTGAGGCCATGGACCTACAAGACAAAAATCAGATAAGTTAGATGTTAATTAAGATTTGAATAGCTGAATCAGCAGGGCTATGGATCCAAATAGCCCAGTAGAATAGCTTTTCATTACAAGCTTACAAAATTAATTTTCTATAATTCCCAGTATTTCCCCAACATGTCTTCTGAAATTTTTTTCTCAAAGAAATAAGTGTTAAGATTTCATTCATTGTGGGTATATTTGGGAGAAAGTGTGAGAACACTCTGAACTTTACAATCTTATAGCAAATTATTCCTAGAGAACATCATTGCTTTTTAGAACCACTTCAACATATCCCCAACAGTCTGGACTCTGTGCCCATGTAATGCGTTAAGGACAAATTAGACTTGACTTTAGCATTACTTTAGTTTAGGTAAGAGTGCAAAGATCAACTTAAGCTTTTAATATTTTATTGCCTATAAATACAAAATCATCTAAATGCTAAAATTAGTATTGGGAGCTCTCAAGATGTTGAATTGATATGAATACATATTAGCATTTGGAAAAAATCATCTTAGTTTATGGAAGTCTGAGAGACATGTGGCCCATCCCTCTCTGGAGCTAGTTTCCAAACTCAACGCAGGTAATGCCAATGTGTAGAAGTTCCATCATTCAAATTAAAAACTTTTAAACACTGCACTAGCCAAATAAACTGTTTGTGGCCTAGTTTATCCTAACCTCTGCTATAGGTGCATACTCCATTAAGGGGTACATTCTCTCTCTCTCCCTATTTTTCTGTCTCTCTTTCTCTCAGGAAAGCGTATAAATGCTCTGGCAATTTTTTTGTTTAAAAAGCAAATTTGTAGATTCCAGTTTTCAATCTAAGATTGTTATATGTTCAGCACTTTATAATTTTCAAAAAAAAAAAACTTTATTTACATTATCTCATTTACTGATAATATCTAGGCAAAGGTTAGATCCTAGACATTTTATTCCTAGTCAGTGCTGCCATTTATGAAAATATTTGCTGAATGGGGTATGTGAAAGAACAAACAGCATTACTAAAACTCCACAACCAAAATAGATATTTTTAAAAAACCTACTTGTTTTGTTAACATTCAAAAAAAAAAAAAAACTGAAGCAATTTATTTAATTTCTCCTAAATTAAACCAATATCTTAGATTCCCTATAAAAATAGATATTATATATCATGTTTTAAATTTTGCTTGATTAAAAAAAATGTTTAAAATATTGCCTTGCTGCAAGGAAAGAAAAAAAAAATCAAGAAGCAAAATCCTAGAGTTAAGCAGCTTACAAAAAAACACAC
Source organism: Tupaia belangeri chinensis (assembly GCF_000334495.1). Classification (NCBI taxonomy): domain Eukaryota; kingdom Metazoa; phylum Chordata; class Mammalia; order Scandentia; family Tupaiidae; genus Tupaia; species Tupaia belangeri. The sequence goes on from NW_006206824.1 coordinate 178,809, forward strand.
AAGGTGGCTGTGTTTAATCACTTGGAATTATTAAAACTATTTACCAGAGCCACCCGTTGCCTGCTGATGAAAGTGGCTGGATCCCACATGGCCAACTGCACAGTTCAAGTCCTGGACCCAGTAATTTAAGAAGTATGTGGGGCACATGTGCATGAGTGCCCAGGATCTCAAAAGAAGGAAGAAATGGAGAAGGGATTGCAGTGTGAGCATTCTCCACTGGGGTACTTTCTCACTTATCCTGTCTCTCTCTGTCTCTCTGTCTTACTCTCTTGAGTACATACACCCACTGGCAAATTAAAAAAATAATAACAGCATTAAAATTAAAAATAAAGCTGCTATTTACCTAAAATCTAAGTAAATAAACTCAGCTAGCTGAAATTTCATTAGCACATCCTCTGCTCTTTTGTGGGAAAGACAAATGGCAAGTAAACCTGTGCTGAATTTAGAGATTTAATAATGAAACATTGTATCCCTAAAGATTCAGTCCAACTCTCTTCTCTTTCTATAATTAAAATACTACAAAATGATAAATCGTTTTCAATTAACTATAACACTCCATTCATGCAAAGTGGGAATTGCATAAATTGCTCTGAAAGAGAAACCTGCCCAAGTTCCCAAATTCCCTTCGAAATAATGCACGTACTTTAATCTGTACTTCACCGACGTCCTTGAATCGTTGTAAGCTAGAAACTAGAATTTTTGCCAGCAGATGTCCAGTTCCTAGGCACAAATTCTTCTTTGTAGTCAGAAATCCTATAAGACTCAGACCTAGACACTGAATTTCTAAAAGAACAAAAATAAATAATAATAATAAAATCCATTGCTTTAAATATCAAAAATGAAGAAAAAAATTTAAAGCCTTTCAACCAACAGATAATGGCCTACAAAAATCTATTCTAAATTCTGATTTCAAATGGTACCAACCTTGATCATCTGGATACATCTGGAGTGTGTGAATCACCGAATCAATAGCACCTTCCAGGGATAACATCTCTAATGCATTAGGAAAATGTGTTATATAAGAAATTACTTTCAATCCACATTTCTGAATCCCGGGATTTCCAATGAACTAAAATTAAAGGGAGTTTAGGAATATTTACTGTCAAAAATAAGATATTAATATTTATTTCAGTAAATACAAGTTATAGGTTGATGAAATAAGAATCAAGTAATCGAAGCCCAAATTAATATCCTTGATTTCTGCCTTCTATATTAATAATTACTCTTGGGACCAGCAGTTGACATAATAGCTATGTCTCTGGATTCCCAGGTAGTTGACTGTGGTTCGAGTCCTGAACCTGGGGGCTTAAACTCATGCCAGGCACATGTGCATGCATGCCCAAGATCCCAAGAGGAGAAAGGAGAAGGGACTACAGCATCGCCATCCCCTGGGAAATGATTTCTCACTTTCTGTCTCTCTGTCTCTGTCTTTCTGACAAGCGCACATGCCCTATAGCAAAAACCTCTCCAAAAAAGAAAAGAAAAGAAAAATAATTACTCTTACTCATTATTAAGTATAAGAGCATTTTCTGTTTTATAGGTTTTTGCTATAGGATGTGTGTACTTGCCAGAGAGAGACGGAGACAGAGAGAGAGAAGGAAGGTAGGAAAATCACTTCCCCAGAGGAGATGACTGCGCCACAATCCCTTCTCCTTCAACTTATTTTCAGGATTTTGAGCACATATACACACATGCCTAGCATGATTTTCAAGCCACCAGATCCAGGACTCAAACCATGGTCCACTAAATGGGAGTCCACCACCTTAATTACTTAATTACTACACCAACTCCTGACCCCAAGAACTAGCATTTTTTTTGGGGGGGGGAGAGGTTTTTGCTATAGGGCACGTGCACTCGCCAGACAGACAGAGACAGACAGAGAGACAGAAAGTGAGAAATCCCCCCCCCCCAGGGGGGATGGCCACGCCACAATCCCTTCTCCTCCATTCTCCTCTCGGGATCTTGGGCACGCACGCACACGTGCCTGGCGTGAGTTTTAAGCCACTGGGTCCAGGACGCAAACCACGGTTGACTACGTGGGAATCCAGCGACAGCCATTTCACTAACTGCTGGTCCCAAGAACTAGCATTTTAACATTGTTAAAATGTTCTTGCTCTAGGCCAAGCACTGTGTTAAATACTTTATATGAATTTTTTCACAATCATCTCATGATATCCATATTAATATCATCTCCATTAGAAAATGACTTTGAGAAACTATTCCTAAAGATACACAAAGTATAAATTGCAGAAATGAGACCAAAGCAAGGATGCATGATTCCCAAGCCACAACACCTGCAGGATCTTCAAAAAGTTCATGGGGAAAAAATGGACTTAAAGTATGCTTTGGTACAAAAAAAATGTTTAAACTATGACTGTTTTCATAATATGCATTTTCCATAACCCTTTTGAAGACTACCTTCATCATACTTAACCAGTAAAATGCAATGCTCACTAGAGTCACACTAATAAATCAGTAAGTATCAGACCCAGAATTTAAATAAAAATGTGCCTGCTTTAAAAGCCCCGGATTTTTTAATCACAACATCTTCCAGCCTCTTAATCTGAATTGTCTCCAGATTACTGGACAACATTTATAGGTATCCCAAAAGAATCCACCTCTTTTTTGCAAGCTGTAATACTCACTGTCTGAGCAAGCAGTCATCACACTTCCTAGTCATATGACAATCACAGTCACACCCCCTCTTTTTTGACATCTGCAGCCTATATCTAATTCCTAATACTGGCCATTTCTGCTTCTCCCACACAAACGTCACTTTCCAAATTCTATCATGACATGAATGCCCACCTCAGAGCTTTTCTTTCGAAAACTACAGTGCTATCTTTCTCCGGAATTTTGCTTCCATTAGATTATGTTCTGCAGACACGAATTTCACAGTTTCATCCAAAGACCTGGTTGCCTCCACCCCTGGTACATCACAGAGCTGAAAGAGTTTCAGTCCAGACCCTGAGCTCTTGAGTATCCTCTTTGACCAAAAGCCTTCTACCCTCCGACCTTTCTCACTTCTGTACTGTCAACAGATTTTCATCCCTTAGTCTAGCTCCTCAATTCTTCTCAATTGTCTTTATTCATTATTTTTACTTTTTTAAGGGGGAGAATATCAGTTTCTGACCTTGTAGCCCTCTCCTTCATGCCATACTACTCAGTGTGGACATCATTTGATCTCTCATTCCAAGACACTCAGAAAACCCTATCTCCCTCAGCATGTTTTCCCATCACTTTTTCTATCTTATCACTCCTTAAGTAGTAAACGTTCATCAGCTTTGGAGCCAATTAAAGATGGGCTTGAAGTCTGTGGATCTGAGGACTACTACAAATGAATGAAATAACATTTCCCTGGAAGTGCTAAGTAGGGTGCTATTTGAGAAAAGTACAGAAATTCAAAGTCGTGCAAAGTGAGGTTGGAGGAATGGTTTGCTGTCTATCTTGATTTCCTCACCTCTAACACAATCCAAATAATTCATAGTTGTTATGAGGAGAAATAAGGCAACTCATTGTCCATGGAATAAACAGCAAGTGACAATCACAGGTCAGGCTTTGCACTAAGCACTCTCCTTCAGAGATGAAAAACTGGAAGAGGGAGTTCACCTTAATCAGTCTTCTTTTCCATTAAGCTACCACTTTTCTAAGAAAAGTCTACACCCACTACCTCCACATTCTCCCTACCCCCTAATTTCTTACAATCAGATTTCTGCCCTAAGCCCTCTGAATTAAAACCACTCAAAGAAAAAAAGTCCACTAACAACATAATTGCTACTTTCTCATCCCTTGATTTCTATGACACAGGACTTCAGTAATTATTCTCATACTTTAAAACCATTCATTTGCCTATCTCCCTTATAATCCTCTCTTTCAACTGCAAACTTTATCCAATGTTCTTTTCTTAAAACTCTTCTATTCATGGATGGGAGTACATACACTAACACAGTCTTCAAAATGTTCATGAAAAAATATGTATTATAAAAACTACTCAGGAATTTCAAAACGTTTCTGCCCCCAGATATACTTGTACTTGAATTCCAGTTTGCCATGAACTTTGTGAAGTACTCAAGTATGGCTTGAACATAACAATAGCAATAACCATACTAACGATGACAGAGATACATGGCACTTGCTGTGTGACAGGCACTCTCTGAAGCACGTCATGTACACTAATTAATTTAACCCTCAAAAAAACCTACAAATTAGGTGCATTATTATTATCCCAGTGTATTGGGAAAAAACTGAGATACAGAAACTTTCAAGGAGGTGACTCAAAGCAGTTTTAAATTGTCTTAAACTCCAAGTCTACATTTCTCTGTCTGAAACAAGCATCTTAAATCCAGATACACAAAGCTAAAAATTTAGTATCTTCTCAAAACCAAAGCAACAACAACATCAAATCAGATTTTCATTCTGAATTTTCTTTCTGCTTGAATAATAGTACCATCATTCTCTCTTGGTAGGCAGGGTGGCTTCAGGTTAGGTTCAGGAAGACTTGCTCGGTGTGCACGAGGGCTCTGTGCTTTGAAGGGCCCACTGTGGGTTTAATGCTCTACTGTCACATCTTGAAATCCTAATCTTTGTTGTTGTTGTTAATTTTGCCAGAGGACATGTGCTCACCAGAGAAAGATGCAAGGGGGTGTGGGGTGGAGTAAGAAAGTACTCAACAGGACAAGGTCACGCCAAATGCCTTCTCTTCCACCAACCCTTCCTTTGGGATTTTGGACACACACACATGCACTCGGGCATTTTGCAAGCCTCCAGTTCCAGGACCCAAACCATGCAGTCGGCCATGTGGGATCCATCCAGCTGGCCCCTGATCATTTTTATACAGGTAGTCCTAACTTTTAATTTTGTATGGGGTTCCATAAATTATGCACCAGTTCTGCTTCTAAGCTCAAAACACACCACAGGCTCTTGGTTTTGTGCTAAAACTACACCAAAATGATATGTATAAAGCATCTGTGTTTCTCCTTACTGCCTTTGCCTCTAGAAAGTTTCTACTCTACTACAGGTCCTTCGACCTTGAGCTTCCCTGTTTCTAACCATTTCAGTCTAGCTCTGTGATGACTAATGACTTAGAACAGGAAATCTGTGATTGGTCTATACAAAAGAATTCAGAGTATCAAATGATAGCATGTGAGGGTGCTTAAATAAACTAATAATATAAAATAGAGGTATCTGATTTGTAGATTAGCGACCTTGAATATAATATATGTATAGCTACGTATACATATATGTAACATATATGTATCATATTAGGATATTTACAAGCCTCCAATGGACTTCCCTTCACCTATCTAATGCTCCATCAGGAAAATAATGATTTACGCACTGCTGTTAAAATAGGAATTAAAATCATTACAGTAGTTTCTACTTAGCAAGTATTTTTCAAGTAAAACTTTTTAGATGTCAGAGGAAGAATGTGTACATCCATTAGAAACATCCTGTCACCAATGCTCTGCAGCTTCCCAAATTTTCTTCAGAAAATCCATCACTTGTTGGTTTTTGTAGTGAGTGAGCTAACCAGCTCAAGTGAAATATGTCTATGCTGGCTTCTATTCCAGCTGTCAGCTAAATAGATTAGCTCAGGAAAGGACAGCAAACTCTTCCCAGATAATCTGTGGCTTTGTTTTGCTTCCTCTTTTTCTCCCTGGTCTCTTATAAATTCCATCTTTGCTCTTGATAGACAAAATAAATGCACAGATCGATGCCCCTTTTATACAAGTAAACTGCATGCTAAGAATTAGTGGTCTTGGGATTATTCTCTGGAAATTGAAAGATTAAGGCAAAAAAGATCCAACATCATTTGACTGATGTCCTACAAAAAGAGAGCTAAAATACTAAAACAGAAAGAGTATATATTTAGAAACTCAAGGAAACTTTCCAAGAAAATGAAAAAGAACTGAATGTATACCTAAAAGAAAGACATCATATCCCAACACTCACACTGAAATATAACCTAGTAAAGTGGCTGATTTCAAGATAAAGAATCTTTTGGGTAATGAGGCACTAATACCAAGTCACTTAAAAGTGAGCAGGGATTGAAGCTGATCTCAGACTTCTTCACTAAAACACTAGTACTACAATGCAGTGAAGTGTCCACAACATCTCCAAAGAAAAAAAAAAAAAAAACTCCAACATTTAGTAATCTACAAAATGGGTTTTTCAAGAGTCCAAAGATAAAAGTAGCAACAATAACAACAATGAAAAAAATGGTGCTAATCATTACAATGTTTAGACAGTGGAACTTTTTTTGAAAAAAAAAAAAAATTCATACAGAATCAGCTCGATTGCCTACTGGTTAAGGGAACTGGATCCCACATGGTTGACCATGTGGTTTGAATCCCAGCCCCACAGCTTAAAAAACAGACCAGACATGTGTGTGTGCATGCTCAAAATCCCAGCAGAACAGAAAAATGGAGAAGGAATTGCAGTGGATTCACACCCCATTTGGGAGTGCTTTCTCCCTCTTCTGTCTCTGGGATGTTTTCCAAGCCACTGAATCTGGGACTCGAACTGTGGATTCAGCCATGTGGAATCCATCACTTTAACCACCATACTACCTACTATAGTGCTTCAGGAATGTCTGCTGATGAAACAGCAACTTCCTCAAACATGCAGGTCACAGGGCCTGAGTCTGTGTTCTATAGATGCCTCGCAATGAAATATTTAGTCCAGAAATCACACATGCAATCTCCATCTACAGCTCTTCAGACAAAACCAGTCACATGCTCCAATCTAACTATAAAATAATATCCCAGATGGTGAAAAACTAAAAAATATTTGGCAAACAGCACTAATAATTACCAAGGAAACAGTTGGCTTGTTGTCACTATTTCAAATAATGCCACAATAAAATCAGCTGGTAGCCTGGTGGTTAAAGCAGCTGGATCCCACATGACAGACTATGCAGTTTGAGTCCCAGATCCGGTGGCTTGAAAAGCATACTGGACACATGTGCATGCCCAAGTTCCCTAGTGGAGGGCAAGGTGGAGGGTAGACATTCCAAGCCCCATAGGGGTACTTTCTGTCTCTCTTTGCCTCTCACCAGTGAGTTCACACACCCTCTAGCCAGGAAAAAAAAGAAAGAAAGAAAAGAAAGAAAGTCACAGTGAACATTCTTGTCTAAAAATCTTTGAGTCCAAGTGCAAGGACATCTATCTTATAAATTCTTCAAGTCAAATTACTGAGTGAAAAACACATCCATTTTCATTTCGGTAAATATTACCAAATTTCCCTTCTACAAACTTTTTTTCTTTTTTTAATTTATATTAATAATGACTATAGGTGAGAACCTTTTCATATGTACATATGCTGAATTAACTTTTTACCTTTAAATCTCACCCATCTGCAATGTGTTTTGGCAAAAAAATTAAGACTAATATTCAGCTTCCTTAGCTTACCCCAAGCTGCTGGAGACTTGGCTATTCCAACATGCATTACTGAGTAATCTATTTCCCCCTCCATGGTCAGGGATGTCAAAAAGCGGCACATTTTCATTTGAGTCTATTTTCCAAACCACCATTATGTGGTACTGATTCCTCCAGTGCCTGTATTGCACCATTTTAATTACTGAAGTTTCATACCTTTGCTAGTCTACTGGAATTAGGCCATATGAATTAGCCTTCTTTTTAAAAATTATACTGATTACTTAAGCACATTAATTTTTTTCATACAAATTTTACACTTATTTAGGTAGTCCCAGAAAATACTACTGTTATTTTTACAAAGGTTCATAGAGATCAACTTTCATTTTTCTAAAAAATGACTTCCTCTGTCAAAAAAGAAGCTATATCCTTTTTCATATGTTCAAATCTTTTTCTATCCCAGTCAGTTTCATAGCTTTCTGTAGAATAATCCTGTAAACCTTTTAAACTTTACCGTATCATTTCTTTTTGTTGTTGTGATTGTCTTTACTTAACAAATGAGCTCCTTCTTAGGTTGCACATCATTAACTTAAATAAATACCTTCAACAACATTTTTGTGAAGCCCACAAGCTCTTTGACTTGTGTCTACTTCATCAAAACAGTGGTTTTGGGGCCAGCAGGTGGCATGGTAGTTAAGGTATTGAACTTCCACATGGACAGCCATGGGTTCAGACCCAGATGCAGTGGCATGAAAACCACTCAGGGCATGCCTTTAACTGTGTGTGCCCTGAATACTGAGAGAATAGAAGAGAGGGGGTTTAATTTCTCACTTTCTCTCTCACTGTCTCTGTCTCTCTGGCAAGCACATGCACCTATGGCAAAAAGCTTATATAAGGGACCAGCAGATGCCAGATGTCACTGGACTCTCAAGTAATCAACCACAGTTCAAGTCCTGAACCAGGCAGCTTAAAATTCACACTGGGCATGTGTGTTTACATGCCCAAAATCCCTAGAGGAGAATGGAGAAGAAGAGAGTATGGCATGGTCATCCCCCTGGGGAGTGATTTCTCATTTTCTGTCTGTCTCTTTGTCTCTCCTCTGAGCATGCACACCCTACAGTAAAAAAAAAAAAAAAAAACTCTCTCTCTAAAAAAAAGCTTAAATTAAAAAAAAAAATTAAAAAGGTTGTATGTTTCGAGTTCCTTTACTGAAGAAGGGAGTAAGTGGCACTGCATACAAAGCACAAATGCAGCTAATGTTGAGAGTCTATTTTCTACTTTCTTCTCCAGAAATAATACTATGCAAATAGATCTCTCTGGAACAAGCTACTGAAGGTTTTCATCTGCGGACAAGGTAGAAAGATTAGACATAAATACAATATCAACGTTCTAGACAAGACATTTTAACTTCAGTTTGAGTTTCATTGGACTTTTAGATATCCCAGCATCAACTTTGTTGAATAAATACTTAGTCTCTGATTTGTAAATCATTGAAAAATCTCAAGATCTATCTTATTTGGAATTTTGCTATCCAAGTTTAGCATTATTAAGGCCATTCATTTCATTGTGTATGCAACACTGTGACTTAAAAGCTGCTGAAGCTTTTTAATCATTATTCAGAGTGAAGCATTCAATTACAGAATTTAGAGCTAAAGAAATCACTTACTGGGGACCAGCAGGTGGCCTTGTGGTTAAGGTTCTGGACTCCCAATGGTCAACCATGGTTTGAGTCCCAGACCTGGCGGCCTGCTCTCTCTCTCTCTCTTGCTCTCGCTCTCTCTCGTTGAATCATAATTAATTAATTAATTATTTTTTAAAAATCACTCTCTCTTGGGGGACCAGCAGACGACATAATGGTTACACCCCTGGACTCCCACATAGTTGACCATGGTTCGAGGCCTGGACCCAATGGCTTAAAACTCACACCAGGTACATGCGTGTGCATGCCCAATGTCTCAAGAGGTGAATGGAGGAGAAGGGACTGCAGCATGGTCACCTCCCCAGGGGTGCTTTCTCACTTTCTGTCTCTCTGACTCTTGTGAGCACATGCACCTTATAGCAAAAATCTCCAAGAAAAGAAAAGTTTAAAAAAAAAAGAAAGAAAGAAATCACTTACTCTTATCTTTTAGAGAATTTTTTTTTCCACCATGATGAAGGCTAAGAAAAATAACACTGAGATGCTTTCTAAAATATAACATTGCCACTTCTGGAGGCCTGACAGTAGCACAGTGGTAAAATGCTCTGTGAGAACAAGCCGCATTGGGAAAGTTCTGGAACTGTGTCTACAGACGTCCTGAGCACTTCCAGCCCACATGAGCCCATGATCTCGGACTGGCTCAGGCCAGGGGTGGGTCACAGCTTCAAGTCCCTACAGAAGGTGCTATCTCTCCCTCTCTTTCTTTCTTTCTCTCTCTCAGAAGAAATAAATAAGACAAACTTCAAATAAAATTGTTTTAATACTGTCATTCTGTCTCCCATGACCCTAATTCCCCAGCCCCAAATGACAGTCACTGTTTAGTGAGATGCCATATGTCATTACTCAGCTGGCATTAAGGGAAGAAAGGGGTTTCCAAGCACTTCTCCTGGGATGAGGCAAAAGAAAGTAAGGACTGGGGAGCCGAGTGATACTCACATCCCAGTATTTATTGGTTCTCCTGACTCTCAACTCCTTTTGCTGTAACTCACTCAGACCCAATAACTTTAGAAAAGGTCAGTTAATGGGGGAACAGCAATTGGTGTAAAGGCTATGTCACTGGACTCCCATGTAGTCGACCACAGTTCAAGTCCCGGACCCAGTGGCTTAAATTCACGCCAGGCGCGTGTGCGTGCGTGCCCAAGATCCTGAGAGGAGAAGGGATTGCAGCATGGCCATCCCCTTGGGGGGGGGGGATTTCTCACTTTCTGTCCCTCTGTCTTTCTGGTGAGTGCACACACCCTATAGCAAAAACCTCTCCAAAAAAAGAAAAGGTCAATTAACATAAATCACGGTTACTTACAAAACTTTTCTGATACTTCTTTTTATCCTAAAACTTTTTCTAAATAATTATTTATTTTATTTTTATTACATTATTATTAATATTATTAATATGACAAGAGAGAGAGAGACAAAGGGAAAGTGAGAAAGCAAGCCACCAGGTGCGGGACTTGCACCGTGGTCAGCCACGACGGAGTCCAGCATGTTAACCACTGCACCAACTGCTGACCCTTCTGCTACTTCCTGCTTCTCACCAACATTTGCCATAAATAAACTTAACTGTGCCTTCCTATATGTTCCTCGAGGATGTTCACAAGCTGTTGAAGCGTAGTTGTTATTCCCCTAGACAGGTTATGACGTCCATGACAGGGGTACAAAGCACATTCGTTTTTTCCTTCTCAGTGCCTAACCAGTTCTTTCCATATACTTATTTTCAACAAGTAATTTTGGAATAAGTTTAACCCACTTAATTGCTATACACAAGAATAATACTGAGGTCTGAACATAAATGATTTGAATATATCATATATAATTACACTATATATTATATTCAGTTTAAATTGAATTTTTAAAGATCTTTTCAGAGGCTACTCTAATTAATTCATAATAAATGACAAGAAATCATTTCCATCAATTACTTTGAATTCTCTCTTCTTTTTATAAAACCATTAATTCTAACATTCTCTAGCTCCTTACTCTTATTGTTATAAAGAATCAATTATCTTATGTTAAACTTCTGAACTATCTTAATTCAATTAATACCTTATGCATTATAAAATTAATTTCTATCTTCTTGGTTCAGAGTCAGTACAATTTTTTTTTTTCTCAGAGAGTACATGTACTTGCCAGAGAGCTAGTGACCACAGTGGGGCATAATCAACCTGCCATCATTTTATCATTTCTCCAACCCATCAAGATTTTGGATATTGGGGCCATCAGGTGGTGTGGTGCTTAAGGCGCTGGACTCTCACATGGCAGACCATGGTTCAAGTCCCGGACCTGATAGCTTGCTTTCTCGCTTTATGTTTCTCTCTCTCTCTCTCTCTCTCTCTCTCTCGTGCGTACATCCTAGCAAATTATTATTATTATTACTAATAATAATAATAAATTAAATTAATAATTCCCCAAAAATTATAAAACATATTTTGGGCATGCACACACATGCACCCAATGTGTTTTCCAAACCTTCAGGGCAGGGATTCAATCCATGGTTGGCCATATGGGATCCAGCTCCCTATGCATAGCACTAAACCACTGTGCTACAGGATCGACTCAGTATGATTTATTAATTCTTTAGTTATAACATATATTTTGAATTTATACAGACATGTAAATGCCTAAAAAATGGGAAGAAACAATGCACATCAAACCATTTGAAGATTATCTTTGAGTAGAGCAATAAAAATGAACATAGGGAGTCTAAGAAGTCTATAATGCTGTACCTTCACAAGTTGAATCTTTTACCATAGGAGCAGAAAAAAAAAGACAAGGTGGCCTGGTGGTTAAGGCACTGAACACTCCCACATGGCTGACCACAGTTCAAGTCTCAGACCTGGTGGCTTCCTTTCTCTCTTTCCTACTCACATTCTCTCTGTCTCTCTCTGGTCAAATTATGAATACATAAATAAAATTAATTAAATAATTCTTTAAAACAAACAAAAGAAAGACAAGCTACAGGGAAAGGTAGAGGAAACAACAGCTAGTTTCCGATATTCCACTAGTGAGATTTTGCTAAACATCTTAGATTGTCTTTCTATTTCAGCATCCTTGAGTGGCTTTAGAACCTTAAGTCTGTAATCAATACTACACTTGTCTTCTCCAGATTTAGCTCACATCCCTACTCTTTTTTTTAGGTTTTGCCATAGGTCACGTGTATTTGCTAGAGAGAGACAGAGAGAACGGGGATGATAAATCACCTCCAAGAAGGGATGGCCACACCAAAAATCCCTTATCTTTCATTCTCCTCTCAAGATTTTAGGGTACATACACACACATGGCTAGCATAAGTTTCAATCCACTGGATCCAAGACTTGAACTGTGGTCAGCCATGTGGGAGTCCAGCATCTTAACCACCATGCCATCTGCTGGCCCCACCCTATTCTCATCTTTTGTCTCTAACCATATGACTTCCTGTAATCATAATAAACAGAGAATGGAAAACTTTTTAAAAGTCCCCCTAGTTTCACCAATTTAATTCTCTTGCTAAAATTAAGGCAGAAAACTATATTCAACATACCCGATTCAAAGCTGCTAGGACCAGTTTGTGAATATCATTCCTGAAACATTGCTTTTTAACCATGTTTAGTTTACGCTCAGATTCAGTATCCTCTCTGGATTCTTCCAGCATGTCTAGTGCAAAAAACAAATAAATACATAAATAAATAGTTTTCTCTTAAACATTTCAACTGAACTGATGTCGCTCATTGAAATGATCACAATGAACCCAACAACACACATACTTTTCTGCAATATATGGTTCCAAATCAACTAAATAACCCCTAGTTATAAGGAATCTATAAAAAGCTAATCATCAAACACAAAAATACAGTCTCTATGGATATTTATTAAATTTAAAGTAGGAAAAAGTTACCACAGTGGATGAATTTTTTACATCAAACAATCTCTTTATTGTATGAGTAGGCTGTGTTTTTAGTTTTTGGTTTTTGGTTTTGGTTTTGGTTTTTTTTTTTTTTTTTTTTTGAGAGGTTTTCGCTATAGGACATATGTGCTCGCAGAAAGAGACAAAGACAGAGAGACAGAAAGAGAGAAATCACCCCCTGGGGAGATGGCCACGCCGCAATCCCTTCTCCTTCATTCTCCTCTCAGGATCTTGGGCACGCACACACACATGTGCGCCTGGAGTGAGTTTAAGCCACCGGATCTGGGACTCGAACCGTGGTCGATTACATGGGAGTCCAGCAACTTAGCCATTACACTAACGCTGGTCCCATGCTGTAGTTTAAACCTGGAAAATATTCATGCAACAATGGGGAACTTTTGAAAAGCTCAAAGTTATTAGACTACAAGGTCAGATATAAAATGTAGGTATAAGAGAGAAGATGGAATAACTGTAGAAAAAAACACAATATTTGAGTTTCAGTAGTATGAGAGGAGAGACCATATCATTTTATTAAAGACCTGTAAGGATAATTTAATAGTAATAATATTAAATTATTTAAAGGAAACATACTCTTGACTAAGCTACATGATAGCTGAGCCATATCCCAAATTACTGAAAAAACACATAAAATTGGCTACACAATAGAATATATAAGTAAAACTATATAAATGAGGTTACCCAAATCTAAGTTTATAGATATAATTATTAATAATCTTAACAACTGTATATGACTTATAACATTTTACTTAGGGGGCAGCAGGTGGTGTGGTGGTGAAGGATGCTCAACTCCCACATAGTAGACCACGATTCGAGTTCTGGACCTGGCGGCTTGCTTTCTCACTTTCCTTCTCTCTCTCATTCGCTCACTCTGTCCCTCTCTGGTCAAATTAAAAAATAATAATAATAAATAAATGAAATTAAATAAAATAATTCTGTTAAAATGCCTATTAATACAAATTATAAATTGGTACACATAGCTTTATTTATTTATTTATTTATTTATTTATTTTTTGCCAGTGGGATCATGCCAGAAAGAGAGAGAGAGGAAGAATGTGAAAGCAATGAGGTATTGTCATGTTGCAATTCCTTCATTTTTCCATCCTATTGGGATTTAGGGCATGCATGCACATGTGCCTGGCATCTTTCAAGCCACTAGGAGAGTGACTCAAACCACAGTCAGCCATGTGGGATCTAGTTCCCTCAACCACTAAGCTACAGAGCCCAGGTTTTTCATTTACATAACAAAAACTTGAATTTTGGGACCAGCAGATGGCATAATACTTGCATTGGTGGACTTGAACATAATCAACGATGGTTCAAGTCCCGGACTCATGCCAGGTGCAAAGTCACACATGCTCAAAAATCCCAAGAGGAGAATGAAGAAAAAGAAATTGCAGTGTGACCACTCCCCCTGGGGGTAGGGGGTGTGGTTTCTCACTTTCTGTCTCCTTGTCTCTCTCTGTCTCTCTGGCATGTGCATGCATGCCCTATAGCAAAAATCTATCTCTTAAAAAAAATGCCAGGGGGACCAGCAGTTAGTGTAATGGCTATATCGCTGGACTCCCATGTAGTAGATTGTGGTTTGAGTCCTGGACACGGTGGCTTAAACTCACACCAGGCACGTGTGTGTGCATGCCCAAGATCCCGAGAAGAGAATGGAGAAGGGACTGTGGCGTGGTCATCCCCCCTGAGGGGTGATTTCTCACTTTCTGTCTCTCTGGCTCTCTCTGTCTTTCTGGCAAGCACACACGCCCTATGGCAAAAACCTCTCCAGAAAAAGAAAAAAAAATGCCAGGAATTTTGCTATGTGCCAGGAATACCACAATAAAATGGTAGGCTAGATTCCCAACCTCCTAGAACTTTCAGTCTTCATTTTACAACTTATTCAAACAGGTTCTAACATTCACTACAATTTTATGCCCTGTGGCAAGTCCTTCAACTCTACAACCCAGACCATGTTAACTTCTGAGACTGTTCATTACTTCACAAGCTAATGTGACCACTGAAAGCAGATCTGAAGAGCAGTAAAATCTTTTTGTCACTTGCAATGGGTCTTATTAAACATCTTTATTTTATTAAGATGAAATAAAATACCTATAAATTTAATCCCTTGTCTTTATTCTATCACTTGATGTTCTACTATCTGTTGTGGATATATTGGGTCATTTGGATAAGTCATGGTGTATTTTTCTGTTTTTCTATTCAAAATGTGTCATGACTTTTCCAACAATGCAATAATTTTCCTTCTTCATTACTGTGTGGCTTGTAAACTTTGAGTACAATATCCATAAACTTATCACTTCCATATCTCAAGCATTCCAAGAACAATGCTTTAGACATAATAGTTGTTCAATATGTATTTGCCCCACAGATATGTATTGAAAAGTATCAGTCTAAAATTGGGCTGCATCAGATGGAAATTCGGCTCTGTTATATACAAGATGTAACCTTAAATATCTCTACATCTATATGCTTCAGTTTCATCATCTATAAAATGTGAAAAAAGGAAAAACTAGTAACTGCTTTATGGGTTTTTATGAAAATCAGAGTTATTATATGTACAACACATCAAATAATGCCTGATGCTGTTTGTTTGCTTGTTTGTTTCTGCTTTTAGTTGTCAGAAAGTTTATGTGCTCACTGAAGAAAGAGAAGAGGGAGAAACACCTTCAATGGGCTGTGGTCACACTGTAACCCCTTCTCCTCCATTTTCCATCATGTTGGGATTTGGGACACACACAAACATACAGGATGTTTTGTAAGCCACTGGGGCCAGGATTCACACTATAGCTGGCCATGTAGAATCCAGCTCCGCTGAACTGCTAGGTTATGGAGCCAGCTAAATGCCTGACACTTAACCGTCATTTTATTAGGTTTTGTTATTGTTATTAGTTATAAATGAGTATATTTTAATAATTTTATATTCTCTCAAGTCATCTCTTTTGTAAACTAAAAAATCTTGGTTTCTCTTATTGCTCTTACCCATATGGTATGTTTTTTTAAAGAATTAATTATTTAATATTTATTTATAATTGATATTTTGATCAGAGAGAGAGAGGGAAAGTGAGAAAGGAAGCGGTCATATTTGGAACTCAAATTGGGGTCATCCATGTGGGAATCCAGCATCCCAATCACCACACAACTTGCCAGTCCCTCCATGTAGTTTAATATTCCTCATAATTTTCCTAATTGGATACTAAATTACACATATTTGCTTTGGTGCATGTCTTTGTTATGAAGGAATCTGGATATGGTCTAGTTAGTAAATAAGTACATATATACCTTGACATCATATAAGAACCTCAAGTTAACACATGCAAACCAGATTTATATTCAATCTCAAAACTACTGGGGTATGGATACCATAGTTACTCATTGATATACAGAATGATGCAGTACAGCACAGCATGGCACAGTAAGGTAGAGTGTGGTGTGATGTGGTGTGGTGTGGTGTAGTGTGGTACGGGGTGGTGTGGTATGATATGGTGCAGTATGTTATGGTATGACATGGTGTGGTGTGCTGTGGTGTAGTATGGTACGCTGTGGTGCGGTGTGCTATGGTACAGTGTGGTGTGATGTGTATGGTGTGGTATGGTGTGGTATAGTAACAGTGTGGTGTGATGTGTATGGTGTGGTATGGTGTGCTGTGGTGTGGTATGGTGTGGTGTAGGGTCATATAGTGTGTGGTATGGTGTGCTGTGGTGTGGTGTGGGATGGTGTGCTGTGATGTGGAATGGAGTGATATGGTTGTTATGGAATGTTGTGGTATTGTAGTATGGTATGGTAAGATGGTTAAGTCTTTACCTAATAGAGAAATGTACTTATATACTGATATGTTTATAAAATCTATCTATTAATGTGTATTCATACATGAAGTATAGCCCTAAAGTAATAATTTCCAAGGACATCTATAATACATCTAAGTGAATATTCACTAATAGTATTTGTTCAAAATCAACTTAAGAATAATAAAAGGTATAATACATTCGAATCTTGTTTTGGGACTAAAAGAGTATCTTTTTATCAACTAACAGACTTGGTCCTGAATGTCTTGGTTATCTTTAAAACTCAAATTCATTCTTTTCTTTAAATTAATTTATTTATTTAACTTTGTTTGTTATTATTATTTTTTTAATTTGACCAGACAGAGACAGAGAGAGAGAGACAGGGAAAGCGAGAAAGCAAGCTGCCAGGTCTGGGACTCAAATCGTGGTCAGTCACGTGGGAATCCAGCACTTTGAACCACCACACCACCTGCCAGCCCTCAAATTCATTCTTAAAAGAAGGCAGCTAAAATCTTTATAGATTATTGAAAGGTTTTTATTGTTGTTGTTTTACTACAACTTAATGCAAAAATACCTGATAATATTTTCAAGCAAAATTAAGTCCGTTAAATTATGTCTCAAAAATGGAACACCACAATTCAAGTAAAAAAAAAATATTGCTTCAAGTCAAAAAATATTGATTTAAGTCAAAATAGTTACTGACTCAAATAAAAAATATTGATTTGTTCTAGGTACTGGGAATTTTTTTAATGACGGAAGAAAACTCTTTTCTTGGAAATATACTCAGAAACATAAAATAGGTAATATATAAAATGACAGACTTAGGGGGAAATTTTTTTAATTACCATAATGTCTGTATGCTCACCAGGGAGAGAGAAAGAGAAAGCATCCCCCAAAGTGGCCACCCAGCCCTTCCTTCCATTTCTCTATCCTGTCAGGATTTGGGGCACATATGCACATGTGCCCAGTGTGTTTTCTAAGTTGTCAGGGCCAGGACTCAAACCACAGTCAGCCATGTGGGATCTGATTTTCAATGCACAGCACTAAACCACTGCACTATAGGGCCACCCTAGGGAAATTTCATTCTAAATGGACAAAAAATAAGAATTGGGAATTTTATAGAACAATAAAAAATAAAAATCACCTTCATATTTAATAGTCACAAAGTCATTCCAAATAGACCTAACCATCTCGCAATCCATCCTCTCTTCTTTGTTTCCAATGTCCACTTCACCATGTCTCACTTGACTCCAGTGCCTCCAATCCAATCTCCCTATATGACTAGCCCTCCCAAGCCAACCACTTTCTATACCAGAGTGCAACTGTTATAAGTTACAAATATAATTGTGATACCGCAATTTTTAAGCACCTTTAAGAAATCTGAATTGACTTCCACTCAAAAAGTGTAAACTGTTCAGTATTACATTCAAGACCCTTCACTTTAGGCCTCAACCTATCCTTCCACAGTGATCCCCAAGCACTCTGTCCTCATTCTCTGTGCTTCACCACAGACCATGTGTACTTTCTTCTGCTGCTTGAAATATCCTTGCTGGGGTGACATGGTGGTTAAGGAGACTAGATCCCACATGGCTGACTGTGCAGTTCAAGTACAGATCTGATGGTTTGAAAGACATGGGAGCATGTGTGTGTGTGCCAAAAATTCTAAAAGGAGAAATGGAGGAGAAGAGAAGAGTATGAATAGCCCCTGTGAAGGGTGCTTTGTCATTTTTTCTCTCCCTTTCCCTCTCCAGTAAGCACATGAAACCTCTAACAAAAAATTTTTTAAAAAGAAAAATTTTTTAAAAGAAAGGAAAAAAGAAGGGAAGGAAGGAAGGAAAAGAAGATTCTCCCTGAACTCTTCCACCACGCCTACCCTATTTACCCTTCTACCTTAAAAATCACATAACACAATTTCTTTTTCTTTTTTTTCCCCCAAGGGGAGATTTTCTTTTTTTTTTAATTTATTTATTTTACATACTTTCACTGAACACCACCACAGCATACAAAATGCAATTTTCCAGCCAGACTATACTGTAAAGTGACTTAATCATACATGTTATCATTAGCAAATAATTTTCCATCTCTTGTGTGTGTATATATATATATGTACAAGAAACACTATTTCCCACTATTTCTCACCCTCTGCCATTTCCCATCCTCCTCCCATCTCTGGTATCTGCAATTGCTTTCCTTTATTCCTTTCTACATTGTACTGATTCACAAAATATCTTAATTAAATACTTTCAATAGTAAGTTCAGCACATATCACAATCTCTGACGTTCCCTGCTATATAAATTATTTGTGCTTCTATCGATATTCTCATTGCCTTTTTAGATGTATATCCATAATATCCCCTCATATTGTCTGGTAATTGACTATTCGCATGTCCATCTACCTATAAGCTCCGATACCAGC
Source organism: Tupaia belangeri chinensis (assembly GCF_000334495.1). Classification (NCBI taxonomy): domain Eukaryota; kingdom Metazoa; phylum Chordata; class Mammalia; order Scandentia; family Tupaiidae; genus Tupaia; species Tupaia belangeri. The sequence goes on from NW_006206824.1 coordinate 197,977, forward strand.
AGAGCCACGCATACAGTATTGTTTTTGTTTTGCTTTTTTTTTTCATTTATGTTTCAAACGTTAGCAGCATCACAGCGTTTAGAATATGAGGCACTTAATAAATATGTGTTGAGTGAATAGAGGAGCAGGTGTTTTTAATAGACTTTGTCGAACAAATAAGGTCATAGCAGATAAAAGTAGGATGTAGAAGAGGTTGGAAGGTAGAAGCTCTTGAGGTTAATGAGTTATGGTTATATTGGAGAAGAATTCATTCAACCACAGAGAAAAAGAAATATTGAAATGAAGCAAGAAAGAGGTATAAAAATGATAGTAGTAGAGTTTAGACAATTAAAAAATCTTTAACTCAGGTGGTGGTAATAGAAATAGATTTGTCAAAGAAGAACACCCTCCTTAGAGATAATACTCTATACTTTGCATTGTACTTTTTCCTTTTGTAAATAAGTACTGAATTTTTCCTTATTAATTTTTCTCGTAAATTATTCTAAGTGACTCTTCTCATCATCACTTATTCTTTATTTTATTTGCAGTTTAGTAAAAAGATTTGCATTTAATTTTTGCCTGGAAAGATGATGTGCAATAAAAAATAATTTTAAAAATCCATTAAAATCACAGTTTTGTTTCACAGTTAATTACATAACTTACCTGGCACTATAAAATGCAAAACAGCTCGAAGTGCCTCCAGCTGCACTGATAATGATGTCTCATGGCTTTTCATAACCGCTATTATTTTGGGGACCACTGCTGCCATTGTATCCAGGGAAGTGTTACTGCAGATATAAAATTGACGTACTTATTAAAAATACAATTTGATTCAACTGTGCATACACCAAATTGAAAGATGTGTAGGAAAAAACAAAGTCAATATATTTTATTGGGGAAGGCTATGTGAAAATGCATTCTAATTCAGTAATACGAACATACATCACTTTAACTGTTGTTCGATGATACTTTTACTTCAAGAGGCAGAACTCAAAATAATCTGGGAATTCTTTCATTTGGTTTTATAAAACTAACTTATTTGGGTTTTTTTTTGGGGGGGGAGATTTTTGCTAGGGCACATTTGCTCGCCAAAGAGACAGAGAGAGACCGAGAGACAGAAAGTGAGAAATCACTCCCCAGGGTGGATAGCCACACCACAATGTGACCTTCTCCTCCATTCTCCTCTCAGGATTCTGGCCACAGACACACACACACACCTGACGTGAGTTTAAGCTGCCAGGTCCAGAACTCAAACTGCAGTTGACTATGTGGGAGTCCAGCAATGTAGCCATTACGCCATCTGCTGGTCCTCAAACTAACAATATTTTTAAGTAATGTATTGGGTCATCGGAAAAATCATGACATATTTTTCTGTGCAAAATATTTGGGTCATTGGCAACAACTCTGGAAGATAGGTGTTATTATTCTTTAAAGATAAGTACACTGGGGACCAGCAGATGGAATAATGGTTGTGTCACTGAACTCCCACATGGTCAACCATGGTTCAAGTTCTGGATCCAGCAGCTTCAAACTCATGAAGGATGCGTGTGCATGCATGCCCAGATCCTGAGAGGAGAATGGAGGAGAAAGGATTCTAGCATGGCCATCCCCCCTGGAGGAAGATTCTCACTTTCTGTCTCTGTGTCTCTCTGTCTCTCTGGTGAGCACATGAGCCCTGTAGCAAAAATTTCTCTTAAACAAAAGGTAAATATATTGTTTATATAAAAGTAAACATATTATTAGCTGGGCTGATGTTAGTAGCAGGGTAACCTCATTCCTCACAAGTCTATGGACATGCACACAGTTCATTATGCTGTATGCACTTCACCTATTCACATTTAATAGCAGTATTATAACAATACCTGGGATGTATTACCTGCTTAAAATGCACCAGACAGGACCTTTATTCTTTTATTAAAATGTATTTATTTAATCCCAACATTAGAAATTTATGGACCGGGACCAGCAGTTAGCATAATGGCTATGTTGCTGGACTCCCATGTAGTCGACCACAGTTTGAGTCCTGGACCCAGCAGCTTAAACTCACAACGGGCACATGTGCGTGCATGCCCAAGATCCCGAGAGGAGAATGGAGGAGAAGGGATTGCGGCGTGGCCATCCCCCCTGTGGGGGGTTGATCTCTCGCTTTCTGTCTCTCTGTCTCTCTCTGTCTTTCTGGCAAGTGCATGCAGCCTGTAGCAAAAACCTCTCCAAAAAAAAGAAAGAAAGAAAAAAGCTTACAGGACCAGCAGTTGGTGTAATGGCTATGTCGCTGGATTCCCATGTAGTCGACCACAGTTCGAGTCCCGGACCTGGTGGCTTAAACTCACACCGGGTGTGTGTACGTGTATGCCCAAGATCCCAAGAGGAGAAGGGATTGTGGCATGGCCAGCCTCCGGGTGGGGGCGGGGGGGGAGTTCTTGCTTTCTGTCTGTCTGTCTCTTTCTAGCAAGCACACGTGCCCTATAGCAAAAACCTCTCCAAAAAAAAAAAGAAAAAGAAACTTACAACTTTCAAGGTTATTATTATCCCTCTTTACCAATGAGGAGTCTGAAGTTTGGAGATCAAATAGTTGGCTCCAATTAGTGAAAAAGTCAGAGAACAAAACCAGTTTTTATTTCAGCTTCTATGCCATTTATCTTTTCTTTGACACAGGATAGTTTCCTATACAGCCCCTTTTTGTTTGAGATTTACTCAAACAATACCAAACTGACTCCACATTTCTGGTTAATAAAGTGCACAAAAGCACTAAGCATATCCTGCATTAGGTACATTTACCTATAACTCAGTTTTGTTCTTTTAAACAGGTTTTTGAAACAGCAGTTCTGCCCACCTACCCCATCCAGCTTACAAATACCCCAAATAAAATAAGCTGGTCTCCATTGTGCCATTCACAAGCTATATAGTGTCAACATCTCTGTACCTGGACTAGATGTGACTAAAAGGTTCCCTAACTAGGAAAAGAGAGTGGAAAGAGAAGACAAAATTCATTCAAATGAAAGCATAACAACAAATCATGTATTACTTGTGAAAAGGCAATAACTAGAAGCTCTGTCTTGAGTTTATCATTTGTATCTTTCACACATGATAATCTGAAAAATTGTTGTATAGTATGTGCTGCATAATTGTCATTTTTCAAAACACTGTCAACACCAAGCACTAAGCACAAATGCAAACCTCCAACATATTCTACAATCTCTGACTTTCCTTCTTCTTTGAGACACTTTTTTGCTACAGAGTGCACGCCCATGTTGGAAAGACAGAGACGGAGAGACAGAAAGGGAGAAATCACCCCCCAGGGAGATGGCCATGCCACAATCCCTTCTCCAGTCTCCTCTTAGGATTTTGAGTATGCACATGCACCCAGCATGAGTTTTAAGTCACTGGGTCCAGGATTTGAACCATGGTCAACTATATGGGAGTCCTGCAAGATAACCATTATTCCATCTGTTGGTCCCCAAATGTGTTATATTTTTCTTTATATTCTTAAAAATATGCTTGAAATATTGAAATTCTACCTAGCCCAATATGATATATCCATAAGCTCATGAATTTATATTACCTTCCTTCAAAAAGATGATTTAGCATTTTACATCCACTTTCAGCCACTTCGGGAGAATGTATATGTTTCTGCATTAACTCCAAAACATTCAGGTATATTCCTTTTGACAACAGGATTTTTCTGAAATAAACTACAAAAAAAATTTTAATGTTAATTGTACAAACAAAAGCGTATTTTCATAAGTTTTCGATAAGATATAGAATATCAAGATAGTTCAAATTCATAGGACTACATAAATAGAAACATATAAGATTTATATTTCATTGACAACTTAAAGATAATTAATATCTATTTCTACAAAACACATTATTTTTAGTTTTTGGGTTTTTTACATGTATTAACCCAAAAAGGTTTTGTTGTTTTGGGTTTGGTTTTAAGCATTTTATTCATGAAGCAGACTTGTTCCAATGTAATCACCATATCCTGGCCCAGGTGAAAGAGGAGTTTTGGCAGAAAACAAAAATGTGTTTAAATAATCTCTCCAAAAAGGAATGAAAATTTCATTCTAACACTTAAGACAAGTTCATAAAATACTGCACTTATATACAGCTAAAACTAGTCCGGTACACCAGATACTAGTTTGTGCATAAGTTACAGGGTGTGCAGATATAAATAATCCCGACTTTGTGATGTGGCGAGGGAGGAAGGTCCGGAACCAGGCAGGACGTTTCAGCCGTGAGCTACATGGAGAAGCATGTATCATACAGGAGATGGTGTACTAGTGAACGGACAGACAGTATTATCTCCGTGTACATGATCCTATGAAAAGGGACGGAAAGCTCTGAAGTGGGACATACATAATTACATTTCTTTTCACAAAGCAATGCCGAAGCTTAGCATTGTTCTGAGCATCACTGAAAATACTTTGGTAAGGAAGAAACCAATAGCATAATTTTAACAGTCCTGGACCAGGATAGTGACTTCATAAAATGCTTAACAAGGAAAAATATCAAAGTGCCACAATTTCTAAACCAACAGCCGGCTGCTAAATAGTTAAACACATAGCTGTGCTTACAACTGATTTCATAATACATGTGAAAACAGAACTATATTCCAGCATTAATAATTACAGAGTGTTTTTCCTCTTCATAATAAACTTCCTTCACTAAACACAAATCCATTGCTCTGAAGTTTCCATATAAATACCAATTATCTTGAAATCTCTATAAAAATATCAATTCCAACATTAGATACTGTAGTTCAATACTGTAAAAGTGGCCAAAAAAATTAACTTAAATACTATTTTTATGTTTTAAGTTGTTTTAGGTTTTGTTTTTCGTTTTATCCCTGAGAGAGAGACGGGCACCCTCAACAGTGTCCACACTGCGATCCACCCCCAGCTTCAGCCAGCCAGGATCACTGCACAGCCATGTACCCAGTGTGCACACAAAGGTCTCAAGACTCAACCTGGGACCTCCCCATGTGGGACCAGCATCACAAAATGCTGTCATTACAGCACCACCAACTGGTCCTTAAATATCGCTTTTGAAAAGGAGTGGTTGATATCAAGAAGAAAAGATAAGATAATATTCAGGGGGAAAAAAGTGATATTGCGCATTCTAAAACACTGCCAAAATCTTAAAACCTCATACCTTTTAAAGACATCCAGAATATCACACATTAATACATGATAAGGAGATGGCAATTTTGCTTGATTATGTCAAAAGCTGTGAGGACCTCTATCAAAGTGACCAGATTCTAACCAAGGAGATCATTTAAAAGATAGAAGTTATTCTACACCAGTAGCTCTCAAACTTTAATGTGCATCAGTATCGCTGGGGGGCTTGTTAAAACCGATTGCTCAGTCTCAACTCCAGCATTGATGTTTCGGTAGGTCTGCATCGTGTCCTAGAATTTATATTTTTTAACAAGCTCCCAGGCGATGTTGCTAGTCCAGGAACCATACTTTAAAAAGACACTGCCCTTGGCACCAGCAAATGGCATAATGATTACTTGCCAACCATGGTTCGGTCCCAGACCCAGAAGCTTGTAATGCCAGGCGCAAGTGCATGCATGACCAAAATCCCAAGAGGAGAATGGAGGAGAAAAGACTGTGTCTTGGCATCCCCCCTGAGGGGTGATTTCACACTTTCTATCTGTCTCTCTCTGTCTCTCCAGCGAGTGTACATGCCCTGTAGCAAAAATCTCTCCAGAAAAAGAAAAAAGAATCAGTGTCCTAGGCTGGCTGTGGGGGTGTAGGCAATAGAGACTTTGCTGTGCAATGCCAGACACCACGTGGGAAGGCTCCAGGTTCATGTTCAAGTCTACCTGAACAAGCCCAGTATGCCCACAGGCACAACCATGATTCTAACTGGCTTCAGGACTTGGGGGAGTATCATAGCATAAAGACCCTTTTAAGTGTGCCCCTCTCTCTCAGGAAATAAAGTTAAATTAAGACTCCCTGTCCTAGACAGTAAGAATCCAAAATATAACTTAAAAATTGAAAATACTAGCCTAGAAGAAATTTCACCATGAAGTCACTTTAGAGTGTATAAAATAATTTTACTGGGACCAGCAGTCAGCGTAATGGCTATGTCGCTGGACTTCCACGTAGTTGACCACGGTTCACGTCCCGGACCCAGTGGCTTAAAACTCACACTGGGCGCCTGTGCATGTGTGCCCAAGATTCCGAGAGGAGAATGGAGGAGAAGGGATTGCGGCGTGGTAATCCCCCCTGGGAGCTGATTTCTCACTTTCAGTCTCTCTGTCTCTGTCTGGCAAGCGCACGCGCCCTATAGCAAAAACCTCTCCAAAAAAAATATATATATATGTATTTTTACCTATGTTATCTCATCTACCAGAAATCTGTACAATACTCAACCACAGCTACTCAATAGATGGGCAATTCTGTGTTTTAAAAGGCAAATAACAACACCACTTCCCACAGATCCTCAATCAAGTCACCTTCCTTCCTAGCTTCCTATTCACAATTCTATCTCCTCTTACTCCTAACATCATATCCTCCTTTCTTACTTTATCGTTTTTTCTTAGCTACCTCACATAGCATATATTTTATTTAGTCTTATTGTCAACTTCATAAACCTGGGATTTTTATTGAACTGATCTATCCCAAGTGCATAAGAGACTGTCTAATCTATAATAGGAGTTCAATATATACTAATTCAATTAATCAACTTATTAAATGAGGAAAATATTACACAAGATGCTTGAGCCTTTGCCTTGGCACCTTCATGGTTCCAAGAAACCAGTTCTTCTGGCTGCCGATCCGATCATTTTTCTAAAAAACCATACCCATCCCCACACACCCAATGTTCTCAAGTATCTTTCAATGAGGAATTGCCCAAGGAGGTTGTTCAAGTTGAACGAGCCACTCAAGTTCTTACTATTTTATTAAGGCAGAACTCCAAGGACAATACAGAAAGCTCTGAGGACAGTGTGTCTGGCAGGTGGCCAGGAACAAAAAAGCAAGAAACTTGAAAGAGCAGAGAACTGATTCTGAGCAAAGCCTTCAAGGTTGACTCGAAAGGTTACTTATCCTCAAACCACATCATTAAAAGCAGCCCTAATCTCACAAATTATGGTTGTTTTGTTTGCATATCAAAAAAGATGTCAGGTAGTTAAGAATTACAGCACCAACCAATGTTAGCGCATAGAAAAAGTTTATCTTCGTTCTAAGATGCCCCACACTGAAGCACAAATTCCAGTTCTCGTTTTCAGGAGTGAAATTCCTACCCTGGCCTCTTTAAGGATATGTATAGTAGGATACAGGAGATTCAAGAGCAGCCATTCCCTTTCCCCTCCCTCTTAGTGAGTCATTATCCCTGAGAGCAGCCCTTCTCTGTCTCTCAGTGCCCCTCCTACTCCAGACCTTATATTGGAGTGTCTACAGAGAGATGGGGTGAGAACGGACGGAAAGGAAGAAGAGATGGTTTTCCTCTTGATTTGACTTAAATACTAGTTTAAAGAAAGATGTATGAGGTGGCTTATTTCTCCCCCTCTTCCAGGTCCTCTCCTAAATACTGGAACTTCCATTGGTCCGTGTTTCAGACTTAGTATTTTTTCTTCATTTTTCTCCCTCTAAAAATATCCTGCAACAGCTGCCAAGTCCCAATGCCTTTTTGATGAGTTTTACCCCCAAGGATTTCTGGCAGTATTTCCTGTTTATGGGAACAGGAATCTGAACAGCCTGAGCCATAATCTTAAACGTCAAGAGTCTTTCCAAAGGCATATAAGCCTTTTTTCTCCCTCTGATTATACAAAGCTGTAAGACTTACCAAAAGTACATGTAAAGGACCATTTTAAAGAAAAATTGTAGTGCGAAAATAGCTACAATGGACAATTGTAGCAGATTTTAAAATGATGACTATCTCTCTACCCAGTTGCAAGGCTATAAAATTCTCTTAAGAACATAACAAGTACAGGATAGGTAGAAAAATGAGGCTGGAGGTGACCATTTGGTGTTCATAATATGTTGCAAAAATGTCCCACTGACTTGAAGCTAAAAGTCTATCAACAAGAAAATGGTTCATAAAATAAGATACAGGCATATATCAAAAAACTATAAAGTTATCAAAAATGATCATGTGAAAATTAGACATTTATCAATATTAAAAAGAAAAAACATGGGAACCAGCAGTTAGCATAATGGCTATGTCGCTGGACTCCCACATAGTCGACCACGGTTCGTGTCCCGGACCCAGTTGCTTAAAACTCACGCCAAGCGCATGTGCGTGTGTGCCCAAGATCCCGAGAGGAGAATGGAGGAGAAGGGATTGTGGCGTGACCATCCCCCCTGGGGGGTGATTTCTCGCTTTCTTTCTCTATGTGTCTCTCTGTCTGTCTGGCGAGCGTAGGCGCCCTATAGCGAAAACCTCTCAAAAAAAAAAAAAAAACATAAAATTTAGTTATAAAGGAGTATAATATGATCCCATTTCTGCAAAATATAGAAACTATTGGATCACCATAAAAGTCATGATGCATTTTTTGTACAGAAAAAAACAGAAAAAAATACATCATGACTTTCCCAATGACCTAAGACATGGAACATACATGGAAGCCAGAAGAATATACATTGTTTATTATTTATTTTATTCATTATCCTTTTATCTATACATATATATATGTATGACATATATATCTACATATTTTAATTTTCACAGTACATCACTTTTATAATAAAAAAAAGTGTTTTTACGTGTTTTATTTTATTTTTAATTAAAACTATGGTTTGCTCCTTACCATTTTGTTCAAAAGAGCGTCGACAGTGCATTTGCAGAGGCCTGGAAGACTTCTTTTGATGAAGAATGCATCAGCATGGAGAGCATCACTTCCCTATGGGCTGGGAACCTTGCAGAAATTCAAACACAATGTGCACAGTAACCTTTTTAATAGTTCATTTTCATTTACCATTATCTAAGAGGGCTAAGGACAAATAAGGGCACATAAATGATGTTTTATGCTACCTTCATTTATTAATAGATTACAGTCAAACAATTTATATTTGAAAATTAGATTCCAATCTATTAAATACTAATTAATCGATATTTCTCTGCTTTTTCAAAAGGTTTTATGCAGTTGAGAGAAAAAGAGGCTCAGTAAATATTATAAATAGGTGTTAGGAGAGAAGTATGAAGTGAGGAAAAGATAATGGGAACAAGAAAGAAAAAATTAAAAATGTAGGTATTGAGAGTGGTTTTAAAGATGTAACATATAAATATACTTTCTTTTACTAATATGTTTATCTTAAAGCCTATGGATATTGAGTAATGGGTGTGCTATTAACTAAAATTTATAAGCTGCAACACGAGTCTGCCTTTTTCTAATATCTTACAAAGATCACTCAATGTTAGATTATCGGAAAGCTGGTTAAACATACGGCTTTCAAAATATAATTACTGTTTCTTTTCAAAAAGGAAATATTTCATCAAATAGCAACTGTGTCATTAATTTCCTTCTTATTAGTAGAGGATCGTGGCACAGATAGACTGTCAAAGTTTGAGATCCTACCAATAGAATATTACTATTTAAGTTTCCAAAGGAAATCATTCCATTCTTCATGATTCATAAATCATTGAGTGGCTTTTGATTCCAAATCTCAGTGATAACTCTCAAATGTACCATTTTCTCTAACTACTAAAGACAATGAGATCAAAATATTACATACCCACTAATATCTTGCAGCAACACTCAAAACATAAGTGCCCAAATGAAAAACAGATCTACCAATAAGAGTTGTGGTTAAGATAGTTTAAACACTTATCAATTAAAAATATGACTCAAATGTTCATCATATAAAATAAAAACTACTCACTGGCCATCTTCATCTCCAATCTTCTCGTGTAAACTGTTTTGGTACATAAGGAGATTATTTAGTGCCCAGCAAGCGGCCTCCTGGATTAGGGGAAGGGGAAAAAAGAAACCTGTCAAAATATAAATTACTGAAAAATAGGACTTTGGATAACTGTCATAGTTATGGGGGGGTCTCACCTGCACATGCTTGTTCTTTCTGTGCCAAGTTAATGCTTTGTAACAGGCTTCTAGCCAAAACAACTTATCTCCGTCTTCCTCATCATCATTCTCCAGATTCTCATTCCTTTCCTCTAAGTCTTGATTTAAGAAAATGGTCTCAGCTAGAAAAAAATTTTAAAATAAATAATTACACACACACACACACACACACACACACACACACACACACACACACCCCTATGCATATATACATGAGGAGGGTCTTCAAAGAGTTGATGGAAAATGCATATTACCAAAAAATATATATGGATTTAAAATTTTTTGCACCAAAATAAACTCATTCCTTAATTTACCTTTCCACAAACTTTTTGAAGTCTCTTTAGTATGTGCTATTTACTTACAATTTAAATGATCAATTCTAAATCCATTTTTTAAAAATATATGAGGCAGTTATTACTTAACCACAGCCTTGGTTAATTGTAATTTTTAGTATATTGCATACTTCATAATACTGCCATCCCATAGAGATAAATGATAAAATAAGGGAAAGGGTACCAAAAATAAGAAGAAGCTAGTAAAGCACTAATTAAAAATGTTAGCTTTTTAATGACAAAGCCAAACCAAGGATGTAAAGCAAACACGTATGAACTAGCTGCATAATTGTCACAACTGTTCATTCCCTTGAACATTTCCTTATTGGAAAATGTAAAACATTAGGAGAGAAAAGGCATTTAATGCTTCCTTATCTACATGATTCCATCATTATAATGTTAAGAGTCAGCATCAAATGCACCTGTAAGGATTTCCTTCTTAGTAAAGTAACTTACTGAGGAGGGCTAAACAGCTCAGAGCTGCAATTTGCAAGGCTGCATTCTCCGAATACTGTTGCACCGCTTTCACCACGAACTCATGTACCTCATTCAATACCAGGATATTAAAAAAATTACCTAAAAAGTAAAAGATACATTAGCTGAATTCTCATCCACTGGACCTAAATTATCTTTATTTATATTACATAGTATTTAAATCAATAACTCTGACAACTGATGACTATTTTAAAGACATTAAATATATATTGGTTTCTTGGAAAACTCATGATACATTTTTGCAAAGAAAATCATGAAAAAATACGTCATAATTTTTCTGACGATGCAATATTTAATTCAAGTAACTTGATGTGATTGAATACATTTTTTAAAATTACTTTTTTTAGAATTATTTAATTTTATTTATTCATTTTATTTTAATTTGACCAGAATGAGAGAGAGAAAGTGAGAAAGCAAGCCACCAGGTCAGGGATTCAAACTGTGGTTGTCTATGTGGGACTGTCCAGCACCTTAAACACCATGCCAACTGCTGGTCCCAAGTTTGAAAATTACTTTATGCTATCATTTAATTATCTCACTTAGACAATAAAAGCTACTGAGCAAAACTAATGATACAAGTTTGAGTACATTAACTCTGTATTCTTTGACTCCCTCTCATGTCATCATTGTCTTAAAATCAATGAGTTGTCTGCTAAACACAGCACTGTCATGTTTACTGTACAAAATAACTTCATTTTCCTGCTATTGAAGAGATGGAAGTCTTAAAAAACTCTTCCTCATCATTAAATCCTTTGGTAGATACACTGTTCTTTTACTTAAAGGAATTCTGCTCAGACGGGACTTGATGCAGTAAGTAAATGTGAACTACATACGACCATATGCAAAAATACTTAGGAGTCTTACCAGCACAGTGTTCATTTTTTAATTACAGAAGACAACATACAGTATGATTCCATTTTGATGAAGTGAAAACAAGCACGCATTAACAATTTAGTCTAGGGAAACATGCAAATGTAGTAAAACTATAGTTAGAAAAGGAAAAAATGTATAAACATAATTCTGGAGAATGATAAACCTCTACGGAGAAAGCAAGCGAAGAAAGGAGTCCAGGAGCAGCTAGCTTTTTCAGCCCTACTAACACCTAAGTGGGTGGTGGAGCTCTTTGCATTGTTCTTCACATTTTCTACATAAGTTATAATTATTCTTTTGTATGTATCAACTATTACATAATTATAATTTATTATACAGCCCCAACAATAAGACACTCCCATAGAATGACCTCCTCATAACATGAGATTAACGTAAGACTTCCTTTACATTCCACATGTCTATTTCTGCCACTCCTTTTAAAACTCCATCTACACATAGCAGAATGATTTGCCACTTTATTTTTCTATCCAATGTATGTCAACGTTCTACTTATTCATACCAACATAAAATTTTTAGTTTTTTGGAGAGGTTTTTGCTATAGGGCACCTACACTCACCAGAAAGACAGAGAGACAGACAGAAAGAGAGAAATCACCCCCCAGTGGGGATGGCCACACCGTAATATCTTCCCCTCCTTTCTCCTCTCTGGATCTTGGGCATGCATGCACATACGCCCGTCGTGAGTTTAAGCCACTGGGTCTGGGACTTAAACTGTGGTCAACTACATGGGAGTCCAGCGACATAGCATACCCACTAATATCTTGCAGCAACACTCAAAACATAAGTGCCCAAATGAAAAACAGATCTACCAATAAGAGTTGTGGTTAAGATAGTTTAAACACTTATCAATTAAAAATATGACTCAAATGTTCATCATATAAAATAAAAACTACTCACTGGCCATCTTCATCTCCAATCTTCTCGTGTAAACTGTTTTGGTACATAAGGAGATTATTTAGTGCCCAGCAAGCGGCCTCCTGGATTAGGGGAAGGGGAAAAAAGAAACCTGTCAAAATATAAATTACTGAAAAATAGGACTTTGGATAACTGTCATAGTTATGGGGGGGTCTCACCTGCACATGCTTGTTCTTTCTGTGCCAAGTTAATGCTTTGTAACAGGCTTCTAGCCAAAACAACTTATCTCCGTCTTCCTCATCATCATTCTCCAGATTCTCATTCCTTTCCTCTAAGTCTTGATTTAAGAAAATGGTCTCAGCTAGAAAAAAATTTTAAAATAAATAATTACACACACACACACACACACACACACACACACCCCTATGCATATATACATGAGGAGGGTCTTCAAAGAGTTGATGGAAAATGCATATTACCAAAAAATATATATGGATTTAAAATTTTTTGCACCAAAATAAACTCATTCCTTAATTTACCTTTCCACAAACTTTTTGAAGTCTCTTTAGTATGTGCTATTTACTTACAATTTAAATGATCAATTCTAAATCCATTTTTTAAAAATATATGAGGCAGTTATTACTTAACCACAGCCTTGGTTAATTGTAATTTTTAGTATATTGCATACTTCATAATACTGCCATCCCATAGAGATAAATGATAAAATAAGGGAAAGGGTACCAAAAATAAGAAGAAGCTAGTAAAGCACTAATTAAAAATGTTAGCTTTTTAATGACAAAGCCAAACCAAGGATGTAAAGCAAACACGTATGAACTAGCTGCATAATTGTCACAACTGTTCATTCCCTTGAACATTTCCTTATTGGAAAATGTAAAACATTAGGAGAGAAAAGGCATTTAATGCTTCCTTATCTACATGATTCCATCATTATAATGTTAAGAGTCAGCATCAAATGCACCTGTAAGGATTTCCTTCTTAGTAAAGTAACTTACTGAGGAGGGCTAAACAGCTCAGAGCTGCAATTTGCAAGGCTGCATTCTCCGAATACTGTTGCACCGCTTTCACCACGAACTCATGTACCTCATTCAATACCAGGATATTAAAAAAATTACCTAAAAAGTAAAAGATACATTAGCTGAATTCTCATCCACTGGACCTAAATTATCTTTATTTATATTACATAGTATTTAAATCAATAACTCTGACAACTGATGACTATTTTAAAGACATTAAATATATATTGGTTTCTTGGAAAACTCATGATACATTTTTGCAAAGAAAATCATGAAAAAATACGTCATAATTTTTCTGACGATGCAATATTTAATTCAAGTAACTTGATGTGATTGAATACATTTTTTAAAATTACTTTTTTTAGAATTATTTAATTTTATTTATTCATTTTATTTTAATTTGACCAGAATGAGAGAGAGAAAGTGAGAAAGCAAGCCACCAGGTCAGGGATTCAAACTGTGGTTGTCTATGTGGGACTGTCCAGCACCTTAAACACCATGCCAACTGCTGGTCCCAAGTTTGAAAATTACTTTATGCTATCATTTAATTATCTCACTTAGACAATAAAAGCTACTGAGCAAAACTAATGATACAAGTTTGAGTACATTAACTCTGTATTCTTTGACTCCCTCTCATGTCATCATTGTCTTAAAATCAATGAGTTGTCTGCTAAACACAGCACTGTCATGTTTACTGTACAAAATAACTTCATTTTCCTGCTATTGAAGAGATGGAAGTCTTAAAAAACTCTTCCTCATCATTAAATCCTTTGGTAGATACACTGTTCTTTTACTTAAAGGAATTCTGCTCAGACGGGACTTGATGCAGTAAGTAAATGTGAACTACATACGACCATATGCAAAAATACTTAGGAGTCTTACCAGCACAGTGTTCATTTTTTAATTACAGAAGACAACATACAGTATGATTCCATTTTGATGAAGTGAAAACAAGCACGCATTAACAATTTAGTCTAGGGAAACATGCAAATGTAGTAAAACTATAGTTAGAAAAGGAAAAAATGTATAAACATAATTCTGGAGAATGATAAACCTCTACGGAGAAAGCAAGCGAAGAAAGGAGTCCAGGAGCAGCTAGCTTTTTCAGCCCTACTAACACCTAAGTGGGTGGTGGAGCTCTTTGCATTGTTCTTCACATTTTCTACATAAGTTATAATTATTCTTTTGTATGTATCAACTATTACATAATTATAATTTATTATACAGCCCCAACAATAAGACACTCCCATAGAATGACCTCCTCATAACATGAGATTAACGTAAGACTTCCTTTACATTCCACATGTCTATTTCTGCCACTCCTTTTAAAACTCCATCTACACATAGCAGAATGATTTGCCACTTTATTTTTCTATCCAATGTATGTCAACGTTCTACTTATTCATACCAACATAAAATTTTTAGTTTTTTGGAGAGGTTTTTGCTATAGGGCACCTACACTCACCAGAAAGACAGAGAGACAGACAGAAAGAGAGAAATCACCCCCCAGTGGGGATGGCCACACCGTAATATCTTCCCCTCCTTTCTCCTCTCTGGATCTTGGGCATGCATGCACATACGCCCGTCGTGAGTTTAAGCCACTGGGTCTGGGACTTAAACTGTGGTCAACTACATGGGAGTCCAGCGACATAGCCATTATTATGCCAACTGCAGGTCCCATCATAAAATATTTGTATGCTATATTTATGCACAATTATATAGAGTTGTGATAATAATTTTTTAACTTTATTTCTTTCATGACTGAGAGACAGAGAGAGAAAGAGAGAACACTCCCAACAGGGTCTTGATTCACCACTATCAACCCCCAGCCTCAGCCAGCCTTGGACCATAGGCATGCATGAGCCTGATGTCTCAGAGATAGCTTCAGAGGCCAATTGGGAATCTTCTCACGTGAGCTAGCCTCCAGAGCATACTGCTACACCACCACGTAGTCCCAAACTTGTGATAAGACATTCACCACGAATCATAACTCACCTAATGTAAGCCTATGGAGCAAGCAGCAACTCACTTCTTGAATTTTTTCATTGACAGGGAATGCTTTCATGGCTTCTACCACAATATTATAACACCTGACATTGCCACTCATGAGGACTTCAACATTATTGCCTAAATTTAAAGACATCATCACAATTATTAATAAGATCATTTTCTCCTTTCACCTATGTTTACAAAGACAACTTATAAAGAAGGCAAATATAGGGCAGCATAAGAGGTACATTTCCAGATATAAATACCATGTTCTGCCAGGTAGCTATACAAAAATCCTAAGTTGTCCCTTGAAAATATGATGGTATGCAGGACTTATCTTCAGCAAAGGAAAATCACTTTATTCCTGTTTTTTGGTGCAAAAACTTAAAACTAAAAAAAAGAGAAAATTTAGGAGGCTTTTTATATGCCTAAAAATGAAATGTTATCACCATAGGTTTTCAGACAAATAGTTTTGAGGCCTATTTCCTAATGAGGCCCTAGCCCATTGGATACTAGTGACTGCATTGTTTATTTTCTTCAAGTCAACGAAAGGAAAATCAAGATGATATCACGTCAGAGAACAGCTTAAGTCAGCGATCATCTACTTCCTGCACAGTAGATGCAGCAAAACCAAACTTCCTGAAGACTTCAAGAAAGATGCAGGGGGCAGGAGAAGAGAAGAGCATAGGTATTACATTAATATATGTAACTACAGGACAGACATAGGTAAGACAGAAAGGAAGGAAATAATCCACCAGAAAAAGGAATTCATGAACAAAGTTCTAACCCCATGTGGAGAAATTATTTGTATCTCTGAATAAAATGTCAGCTATCGTTTAAAAAGGGAAAAAAAAAAAAAAAGCAGTCTGCAAAACATTTTTCTTTCCTTTTGACACAGCCAGAAGCTGTTTTCCCAAAAATACGTTTTAATGTTGAAATTGTACTTATGATCATTAAATACAGAAGAACTTGTAATAATGAAAGGAAATAAGTTCATACAACAATTAAACTGCTTTGACTCAGGGCAACAGATGTGATTTGCTCTAAGCCTGAAAAGTAAACATCTTTAAATCAGAATCTGTTGGAAACTCTTGATTTCTCTTTGTTTAATTTTTAGCTGCTACTTTCTTTGACCTTTGCATTATGAATCAACACATTTTAGCTGGAGTTATGTCAGATGTGGGTGGAAAACAATGAATTCCAACCCACAGCCAGCCCCAAATAAATAAATAAGTGAATGAACAACTACAGCTGAGGAGAAGTATAATAAAGAATACATGCAGTCATGATTCAAAGAAACGTAAAAACGCCGCCCTTCTGTACATTGTTCTGCCTCCTCTATTTTCAATGAAGAATTCAAACTAAATTTCAATGCTGAATTTCCTATGAAGGGAAAACTTGTGATTCTATAAACATCATGAAGAGAAAGCCATCCTTTCGCAAGAGCATTGGGTGTTCACTCTGCTACACTGAAGTCTCACATCCTCAGATGGCCATACTGATTTCCACATCTGAAAGCATACACGCATGGTATACACAGTATATGGCATGTACATGTAATACGTACTGTAACTATGTGCATGTATGTGTAATACATACTGTGTAACTATGCGGCAGAGATTTTAGAACACCTATTACATACCAGGTGCAAGTGTGCATACTTCACATTATAACTTATTTATGCATGTGCATGTACATATATGTACAAACCCACACAGGTAATGCATGGAATATGAAACGGTAATGTGCTCTTACAAAACAAAACAGCATCTAAGGCCTTCTATCGCAAATAAGCTTCCTCTATTGATAATTTTTTTGTGAAACAAAAAGTGACTAGATTTCAAAGCATCACTAAAATGGATAACCAAAAATCACAGTAAGTTCAAATTCTTTCATGTGGGTTTTCAGACCCTTCATGATCTCCCTTCCACTCCAACCTCATCACTGACTCTTTCTAAAAGCCTTTGCCTTGCTTCCATCGATGAATCACATGCAAGTTTTCAGGGATGTGCATGCACATCTGCACACAAGCATGCACACTCGCAAGTAAACCCACAGTTTACTGAGCTACTTTTGTCTCTCTTGCTCCAAAATCTCTACACTTACAGGCCACTGCCTGGACCCTGCCTGCATTCCCACCTCACCTCACACCTCCTGACTTGCACACCTCTCATCATTCCAGACTCTGCAAAGGGGTCTTCCCTCACTCCCTCTAGTTTCTCCTTGTTCTAGGTGCTTCTGCCATCATTTGCCTTATGACACACTATGTACGTATCTGAATTTTCCATTGTACTACGAGCTCTGAAAAGGCTAGGAACATGTTCATATTTATTTCCTACTATTGCTTCCCCAGCACCAAGCCCACAGCCAGCTGTGGTAAAGTTTCAATAAGTATAATTAAATGAGTAAAGGTGTTTAGCATCCGCAAGTTTCCAATAATAAAAAACATTGTTTCAGGCACAGAGTAATACAGTGCTCTGTGATATCAGAAGCCACAGGATGACTGGATTCAGTTCCTGCAACAACTTGTATTTTCTGGACCACATGTGCCTGCCCATGATCCTTGCTGGCTGAAAAAAAAAGGAGAGTGGAGTTTTTCACAGACAAAAAAGGAGTCATGTAACAGGCTACTTACAAGGAATCGCTAGGGAATGTAAACAGTGCAGTACATGAAGCACAATTTCTTCATCCTCTTTGAATTGTTTTAATGCACTTAGCAATATCATATAATCTTTGTTCTCAACAAATTCAGTCAGTTGCTCTTCTGAAACTGAAAAATGAGAGGCAAAATACTGAAAAGGCTTAAAGACAATATGAAAGTTGAACTACTCAAAACAGATACAAATATTAATGATAGTTGTATGAGACATATCAGATATAATACATTTACATAAAAATAGATTTTCTGTAAAAAAAAAAAAAGTCCTTCCTAAGAATTTTACAATGGGAAAACAAGTTATTGAATTTAAAATGACGTTGTGCCTATATTAGTCACTCCGTGTTTTGAAATGTGAAAGTGTCAGGCACCATATGGTTTGCAGAAAAACACAACTATGTAAATTTCATTTGGGAAATTCTAGAGAAAACAGATCAGAAACTGAAAAGATGCTTACTGGATGTGAATATTAGAGTATTTTAAAGGGTGAGTTCATGGTATAAACTGTGGAGCAGCAGCTTAACTAAATACGTCATTTCAAGAGCGGTGAGCTTGAGCAAGTGCCAAAGTAACCAGGCTTTGAAATACTCTGTCTTAATGGTTTTCTGCCAGAAATCAAAAATGTCTTCATTAATTTTCATAAGGAAAGTTTTTTAATCAAGCCAATGAGTTCCATTTAGAAATGTTTTACAGAGCAAGAACCTCAAAAACATGTCTAAACATCTGGTTTCTCTAAGCTGAGAATGAGGCTACTATTCTGTGATCTTTCAATTTTATGCTAATGTGACCGTATGATATTATGTGAAATTGGTTATGTTCTGTTAATAAGTGAGGGATATCATGGCACTTTCTCATGTTATTGAAGAGCTTCAACAATATACTTCCAGATGTAAAAAATGGACTTAGTACTTGTCTGAGTCCTGGGAAACATCATACTCCTGGAAAAATTAGAAAATGTTCTAGTCCACATTTGTAATCTCAATAATATCAGCACTGATGACCTTTCCGTTGAATAAGGGTCTCCTCTGTAACATTCCCTGGTCCAATTCCATGTATCCTGGATGGGCTCTACAATGCTACTGATGTTAGCTCTTCTCCCATGAATAAGAATGCGCCCCTAAATTCCGAACACAGAAGAGTGCAGGCCCTCCAAGACAAAAGAACTTCAAACTTTATCCCCGCCCAATTCTTATCAAAAGTTTAGTTGCAAGTTGTAACATTTACAAAAGACAGTGTAAAAGACATGGAATTCTTTCATTCCTCACTCACAGTAAACTATCTTCTCCCCTAAGCCTAAGCATCAGAGCTAGGTATCAGGCCTGTGGTGTTCTGACTCTAATTTAGAGTCTCTCCACTGAAATATACATTGTATCCTTTGTAAAATGTGTGTACTTTATCATCTCACCCAGGGAAACACAGAGGGGAATTTTCCCAGGTTTTTCACAGAAGGCTGCTTCTCCTGAGTAAGAGGCTGACTTTTATCTCAAGAACCTTTGCTGCCAATGTTTACTTTTCTTTGCTAGTTAGGAAGCAATGGGCCAAATTTTTGGCCCATCTTTTTGCAAATCTTCAAGACCTTAAGTAAATAGTAATAATAAACTTAACCCAGCTTCAAATGATTTCCCCTTCATTCACTTGCTCATCTATTTTTTCCTCTGATGTATTATAATTATAAGCTATCTAAAGTCTTTCTGGAATAAGACAGGGAATTTAGCAGTTCTCAGGTGATCTATCCCATTCCTAGAACTGCCAGAAATTAGAATGGTAGACTGGTACTGACACAGGGCCTGCATAAATCATCCTTATCCTAAGCCCCTGGCACAATGGGTTCTGTAATGATGCAAACAGGGCTCTCAAAAACTGGTGATAGGGACCAGCAGTTAGCGTAATGGCTATGTCGCTGAACTCCCATGTAGCAGACTGCGGTTTGAGTCCTGGACCCGGTGGCTTAAACTCACTCCGGGTGCACGTATGTGTGTGCCTAAGATCCCAAAAGGAAAATAGAGGAAAAGGGATTGCGGTGTGGCCATCCCCACTGGGGGGTGATTTCTCACTTTCTATCTCTCTGTCTCTCTCTGTCTTTCTGGCCAGCACACGCACCCTATAGCAAAACAAAACCTTAAAAAAAAAAAAAAAAAAAAAAAACTGGTGCTAATTGAACTTTACTGTAATTTGCTAAGTGCCCCGGGGCAAGTTTCTAACTTCTCTGATGCATTTCCTCACCAAGCCAATAGAAGGAATACATAAATGTTCCAACCAAAATTACATGATAATCTCTGTTATCAATCTCAGCGTTGGGCTATGAAATACATATTAGTCTTTTCTCAAAGGGACACTCTGTAAACCTCCTGGTTCTTTATACAGTGCATTCAGCAATTTCTACAATCTCTGGTGATGACTCAATATCATAAGCTCAAATTTAACTATGCTTGGCTTCACAGTTTTATTTTTTCCTTTTTCACACCCACACAATCCAGTTTTCAAAGTGAACCTTATGCCTTATTAAGTGGTAGAAAGTCTACTACAATTGTATGCTTTATAATCCATGAATGAAACCCACTCCCTGAAAACAAGCAGTATTTCTGAATTAACCCAACTACTTACCCTTGTTAACTTCTTAAGGAACGATTTTAGACCCCCATTATTACTAAAGAAATATATCCCACCTTCCCCATGATTCACCTTTTGTTCTTAACATTTCAAAATAAAGAAGTTGCCACTTTTAAATACCTCTCTCAAACAGCACATGTAAAGCTTTGCAGCCAAGTTTCTGGACTTCATCATTGGCTGAAAATGTGCGCATGGCATCAAAAATTAACAGGAAAATGTCGCTTTCTTCATCCAGTATCAGCAAAGTGATTTTACCTGTTTTGAAGAGAATAATATGCTCTTAACAGACAGGTGCTTTAACACTTAAGGTGCTCATTTTTACATAAGGATGATGAATGGTATGTGGATTTTTCTTTTGATAAACCATGATAGTTGCTCCAGATATTAGATCTACCAAACTCCAGGGTCTTTGCAAATGAGATAAACTCTCATTTCACTTTACTAAAATTGTACAATTCCCAGTGACTACGTCTAGCCTAAACCTCTTGCCCTAAATTCCTGAAAGACATTTCTCTCTGCCTTAGACAACACCATCGAAATATTCCACGAGCACCTCAAGCCTAGCCTATTCCCATTCCCTCACTTCATCAATGACACCATCATCCATTAGTTACCCAAGAGAGAAACAGAGTCATCTTCCCTCTTCCGTCCTCCCTCTTTCTTCTCCTTCTCTGTCTAACCAATGAATCAAGTAATTGCCCAGTTCTTCAAGTATGTCTCCTAAATATGTCAAAAACTCCCTTAGAACAAGACTTCTTCATTCCTATCATGATCAGAACCACATCATTTCTCACCTGAAATACAAAAACAGTCGCCTAATTGTTCTGCTTGGCCCAAATCTCTACCAAACTACATATTCTCTGCAGTACTTTTCTAAAACACAAATAGTTCTTTAGATCCTTTGCTGAAGTCTTCTGAGGCCTTCTAATATGTCTTCATATGACAAACATGTATTTCACAAAACTGACCACATGTACTTTATCCACTCCATGTCTGTCCAATACGAAACATGCTAAACTCTTTTCTCATCACTAAACATTTTCATTAATATCCTTTTGCACTTGCACTAGCTACAGGAACTTAATAGTCTTGCATTTTTGTACACTAAACATAAAAAAAATCCACAAATAACACCTGTTAAAAAATGAATAGCACTGCAGTAGGAGTGGTAGTGGTGGTAGAAGTTAACAGTTCTACAGCACATACTGTCAGACACTGGCAGAAGCACTTCACTATAACACACCTTTTTTCCTTTTTTAGGTTCTTGCCATAGAGTGCATGCACTTGCCAGAGAGAGGGACACAGAGGAAGTGAGAAATCACTTCCGAGAAGAGCATGGCCACGCTGCATTCCCTTCTCCTCCATTCTGATCTTGGGATTTGGGGGACTAATGCACATGTGCCCAGTGTGATTTTCAAGCTGCTGGGTTTGGGACTCAAACCATGGTCAGTCATATGGGAATCCAGTGCCTTAACTACCATGCCACTTGATCTCCCCCTTAGACTTATGTCTAACCTGACTATTTAAAGTCAAATCATGGTTCCATGATATTGACAGCTTAAATGTCACATTAGTGACATGGTCATTGATTTCATATATATATGTGTGTGTGTGTGTGTATGTACACAAACATTTAATCACTGTATACCTTTACAGTGTACAACAAAAAAAAAACTGGTGCTAATTGAACTTTACTGTAATTTGCTAAGTGCCCCGGGGCAAGTTTCTAACTTCTCTGATGCATTTCCTCACCAAGCCAATAGAAGGAATACATAAATGTTCCAACCAAAATTACATGATAATCTCTGTTATCAATCTCAGCGTTGGGCTATGAAATACATATTAGTCTTTTCTCAAAGGGACACTCTGTAAACCTCCTGGTTCTTTATACAGTGCATTCAGCAATTTCTACAATCTCTGGTGATGACTCAATATCATAAGCTCAAATTTAACTATGCTTGGCTTCACAGTTTTATTTTTTCCTTTTTCACACCCACACAATCCAGTTTTCAAAGTGAACCTTATGCCTTATTAAGTGGTAGAAAGTCTACTACAATTGTATGCTTTATAATCCATGAATGAAACCCACTCCCTGAAAACAAGCAGTATTTCTGAATTAACCCAACTACTTACCCTTGTTAACTTCTTAAGGAACGATTTTAGACCCCCATTATTACTAAAGAAATATATCCCACCTTCCCCATGATTCACCTTTTGTTCTTAACATTTCAAAATAAAGAAGTTGCCACTTTTAAATACCTCTCTCAAACAGCACATGTAAAGCTTTGCAGCCAAGTTTCTGGACTTCATCATTGGCTGAAAATGTGCGCATGGCATCAAAAATTAACAGGAAAATGTCGCTTTCTTCATCCAGTATCAGCAAAGTGATTTTACCTGTTTTGAAGAGAATAATATGCTCTTAACAGACAGGTGCTTTAACACTTAAGGTGCTCATTTTTACATAAGGATGATGAATGGTATGTGGATTTTTCTTTTGATAAACCATGATAGTTGCTCCAGATATTAGATCTACCAAACTCCAGGGTCTTTGCAAATGAGATAAACTCTCATTTCACTTTACTAAAATTGTACAATTCCCAGTGACTACGTCTAGCCTAAACCTCTTGCCCTAAATTCCTGAAAGACATTTCTCTCTGCCTTAGACAACACCATCGAAATATTCCACGAGCACCTCAAGCCTAGCCTATTCCCATTCCCTCACTTCATCAATGACACCATCATCCATTAGTTACCCAAGAGAGAAACAGAGTCATCTTCCCTCTTCCGTCCTCCCTCTTTCTTCTCCTTCTCTGTCTAACCAATGAATCAAGTAATTGCCCAGTTCTTCAAGTATGTCTCCTAAATATGTCAAAAACTCCCTTAGAACAAGACTTCTTCATTCCTATCATGATCAGAACCACATCATTTCTCACCTGAAATACAAAAACAGTCGCCTAATTGTTCTGCTTGGCCCAAATCTCTACCAAACTACATATTCTCTGCAGTACTTTTCTAAAACACAAATAGTTCTTTAGATCCTTTGCTGAAGTCTTCTGAGGCCTTCTAATATGTCTTCATATGACAAACATGTATTTCACAAAACTGACCACATGTACTTTATCCACTCCATGTCTGTCCAATACGAAACATGCTAAACTCTTTTCTCATCACTAAACATTTTCATTAATATCCTTTTGCACTTGCACTAGCTACAGGAACTTAATAGTCTTGCATTTTTGTACACTAAACATAAAAAAAATCCACAAATAACACCTGTTAAAAAATGAATAGCACTGCAGTAGGAGTGGTAGTGGTGGTAGAAGTTAACAGTTCTACAGCACATACTGTCAGACACTGGCAGAAGCACTTCACTATAACACACCTTTTTTCCTTTTTTAGGTTCTTGCCATAGAGTGCATGCACTTGCCAGAGAGAGGGACACAGAGGAAGTGAGAAATCACTTCCGAGAAGAGCATGGCCACGCTGCATTCCCTTCTCCTCCATTCTGATCTTGGGATTTGGGGGACTAATGCACATGTGCCCAGTGTGATTTTCAAGCTGCTGGGTTTGGGACTCAAACCATGGTCAGTCATATGGGAATCCAGTGCCTTAACTACCACCTGCTAGTCCTTACTATAACACATTTAATCCCCACCACAACCACTAAGATGTAAACTCCATTTTAGAGTTAAGAAAACTGAGACACAGAAAGTTTAAGGAACCCAAGTGACTTCACCCAAGGTCCAACAACTAATAAGGGCACAGCTGGATTAAAATTTAGATAGTTAGTGCCCATGCCCTTAACACCCACAAGTGAATTGAACTCTCTCCTCTATGTTCCTCTGGTGGTTTTCTTCACATCTCTACTATAGTACTTTGCTCATTAAACTGCAATTACTTCTTTAAATCATTTTGTCTGCCTATTTATGCTGTCCTATTCAATAGCAACTAATCATGTGGCTATTTGAATTCAGCCAAATGGCATGGTGGTTGAGGTGGCTGGATCTCACATGGCTATATACACAGTTCAAGTCCCAGACCTGGTGGCTTAAAAAACACACTAGGCATATGTGTGTACCCAAAATCCTGAGAGGAGAATAGAAAAAAAGGGATCATGCTGTGGCTATCCCCCTTAAGGGTACTTTCTCACTTTCCCTCTCTCTCACTCTCTCACCAGCAACCACACACACCCTATAGCAAACTGGAAAAAAAAAATCAGTTTCTCCCATTTCAACTATCCAGTAGACACATATGACTGCTAGCTTTGGTATGGGACGGTACAGACACAGAACATTCCCATCGATGGAAAACTTATATTGGACAGCAGTGCTGAGTGGTAAACTTCTATGTTGTAGGAATTCTGCTTCATTTGCCTTAGAATTTTCTAGAGCCCAGCACAACAGCAAATGCCAAATAACTATTAAATCAATTCATTAATAGCCAGACAATAAAAACGACTCCCAAATTCACCTGTAAAGAATATCTAAAATAGAGAGCAGCAGTTGGCATAACAGCTATGTCACTGGACTCCCATGTAATCAACTGCAGTTTGAGTCCCAGACCCAGAAGCTTAAACTCACACCAGGTGCGTGTGCGTGTGTGCCCAAGATCCCAGAGGGGAATGGAGAAGATATTGTGGCGTGGCCGTGCCCCCTGGGGGATGATTTCTCTCTTTCTGTCTCTCTGTTTCTCTCTTTCTTTCTGGTGAGCACACATGCCCTACAGCAAAAACCTCTCAAAAAACCTAACAAACAAACAAAAAAAACATAAAAGAATATTTAAAATAAACCTCAAAACACACGTAAAACTTTCTGAATGGCTCAAAATTCTGAATGTTATATGGGAGAAATTAAATTAACTAGTCTTTTCAAAACACATGTCAATTTTGCTAGCTATATGCATGCTGCTGATAAATTCTAGTCCTGGGAGATTTCTTAGATTCATAAATCCTCTTCTTGTCCATTGCCAAATGGAGAATGAAGAACACACCAAAAAAAAAAAAAAGAAAGAAAAGAAAAGAAAAGAAAAAAGTTCTTGAGGATGAGGTTAAGATGAATCATGGTTAAAACTAGTTAGTACATGCCATTAAATATTTTATAAGGAAAGGCTGAGGCAAGTGGGGAGTACCTTCAGGTCTTTCCTGTCTCTTACTTCATACCATGGTCTTACCCTCTTTTTTCCTTTCTCTTTCTCCTGTAAAGTCTTCCTTACTTAGCAGGGCCAGCAAGGACATTAAAAATCTCTTTCCTCATATATCTAGCCTCCCTCATGCTTTCCACCCAGGCTCAGCACAAATAGTCCTCTTGACCTTAACCAGCC
>NW_006206824.1:224371-229081 GCF_000334495.1 Tupaia belangeri chinensis
GTCCCCCCTGGGGGGTGGGGGGTGATTTCTCGCTTTCTGTCTCTCTGTTGCTGTCTTTCTGGTGAGCGCATGAGCCCTATAGCAGAAACCTCTCAAAAAACAAACAAACAAGCAAAACTGAGATGAAATGCCCATGTGAAAGTTGTCAGAATCAAATGAAGTCATTAGATCAACTTGTGTTAAACCCTGACTAACCAAAGCCAGGGAAGGAGAAGGAGGTGGCTCTCATACAAGTCTGACAGCAAGCACAACCACGTGGACTGCTTCTGCAAAGGCATCTGCCCAGAAACTGCCTGTCCACTCAACAACAACAAAGCCAATAATGCCACCGAATATGCAAGTGGCATTAGTCCACCCTTGTCATGATCCTGGTAGTCAAAGATAATTGTCCCAAACAACTTATATAATCTCTTCTCATTTTTTTATTTCTTTTACATGTTAAATAGCTTTATTCATGACAGAGAGCATGTACATGCTCAAGAGACTGAGAGAGAGAGATGAAATGAGCACCCTCCTTTGGGTCTGGTCACCCCTCACTCCTTTTCCTCCAGTTCTCCAGCCCGTTAGATCCTGGGCACTTATGTGTACACTCAGCATATTTCAGGCTGACTAACCAAGGATTCAAATTGTGGTTGCCAAGTGGGATCTGGATTCTCTTGAACAGTGTGTTACTGCTACGCCACGGCTCTCTCATTTTTCTTTAAAAACCCTTATCTTCCTTCACTTCTCTGAAGACAGTCATAATTTACTATGGAAGTAATTTCACAATGCAAAGACTATTCCTAAATAAACATCATTTCTTCTTTTGGGGAATCTTTCTGTTGTCACCTAGACAGTGACACCTACATCAAAGGATGTTTTTAAGGAATATATTTGTAAAAGCACATGAAACATTTTATATGTGATGCCTGGCATCTAACAAGCACTCAAGAAATCATGTTATACAGGAGTCAGACGGTGGCACAGTCGTAAAATGCAATGCTCTGCAAGGCAGACCCACATGCCAGTTAGTGTCCAGAGACATCCCTGAACACATAGGGTGTGTGTACCCAAGATCCTGGCTGGCTGAAGCTGAGGGTGAATAGTGGCATCAAGAGCCTATCAGGGACCAGCAGGTGACATGGTGGTTAAGGTGATGGACTCCTACATGGCTGACAGTGGTTCGAGTCCTGGACCTGGTGGCTTGAAAATCACACCAGGCACATGTGTGTGTGGGCCCAAATTCCCAAGAAGAGAATGGAAGAGAAGGGATTATGGCATAGCCAACACCCCCAGTGGGTGACTTCTGACTTTCCTTCTCACTGTCTCTCTATAATGAGTGCATGTGCCCTATAGCAAAAACCTAAAAAAAAAAAAAAAAAAAAAAAAAAAAAAAGACCCTGTCAGTTGTGCTGTATCTCTGTCTCTGTCTCTCTTTCTTTCTCTTTCTCTCTCTCATTCATGAAAAAATGCTTAAAGAAAGAAAGAAGTAAACCATGGTGTACACTGTAAAGATGTAAAGCAATTAAATGTAATTTTTTAAAATATAAAATAAAAAAAATTAGTGTGTGGAGAAATAGTTTCTCCATCCAAGAGATAGATAGAACAAAAATAAATAAATAAATAAATAAATAAATAAATAAAAAGAAAGGAGTGATGTTATATTTTTCTGAAATATTACTACTATGACATATCCTAGAAATATGATATAGAAATCATATCAAAGACATATATGGAAAACGTTTTAACAATGGTAAGAATATAAAAGGCTGTAAAATTAGTGAAAATGTAAGATATAGGACCAGACTTTGGAAACAAAGCTGTGGACAGAAATAGAGATTGGAGAGTAATATACAAGGTAATGTTTAAGAGTACTTAGATAAAACTTCTGAAGGACAAAGTATAGAGAAAAGAAAAAGAAAAGATGAAAATAGAATTTTATAAATCACTGATATTTAGGTTACATTATGTTCTGATCCTAAAAAAAAAAATTAAATACATTTAATAATTGGCTTCAAACAATTTGAGTTAATATGAAATATGTATGTATGTATTACCTGAAGTTAGGAGGAGATCTAAAGCCTTCAGTCCAACTGTTGACAGATTCACACTGGCATTATGAACCATTAGCATTTTAAGAATCAGACTGGAGATTAAAACAAATCAAGATAAGAACAAAATATTATACTCAGGTCTGCTGATTTCTACATTGTTTATCACTCACCTTTATTTTTATTAGTCATATTGTATTTAATTCCCTATATTGAAGATCATGCATTTTTTCCTTCCTATACCAGGCTTATAAAAATTAATAGACAATGTTAATTAGCATGATTTTGGTGACTATTTCATAATTTATATGTGCATCAAATCGAGTTTTATACTTTGAGTATATTCAATTTTTAATTGATAACTATACCTTAATCAAATTGGGGAAAAAAACAAAAACAAAGAAAATAAACAAAAAACTATTATGAGTCAAAATAGAAAAGTTGTAAGTGCTGCTTATTTTTCTCTAAGTATCTAAAATTAGTAATTGGGGCCAGCAGGTGGCGCTGTGGTTCAGGGCACTGGAATCCCACATGGTTTACCATACTTGGACCCGGCGGCTTGCTTTCTTACTTTCCCTCTCTCTTTCTCTCACTCTGCCCCTCCCTGGCGAAAGAAAGAAAGAAAGAGAGAGAGAGAGGGAGGGAGGGAGAGAGAGAAAGAGAGAAAGAAAGAATTCTTTATAAAAAATAATAAATTTAGTTATTAACTATTTTTGCTCAACTAACTCCATATCCAAAATATCATGAAGAGTTATATACATCTAGAGATGAAGTTTATTTTCATATGTGATGTAAACTTAGAAATTACATGTTCTGTGCATTGATATACTAAAATAAAGATGTAATAAAGATGTTAACTTGTATATAAATAATTCATTCGAATATTTACATTAGTGATTGCTACAATTTTTGAAAAAGTGGGTAA
Organism: Tupaia belangeri chinensis; assembly: GCF_000334495.1. NCBI lineage: Eukaryota > Metazoa > Chordata > Mammalia > Scandentia > Tupaiidae > Tupaia > Tupaia belangeri. Next base: position 227,327 of record NW_006206824.1, read on the forward strand.
TGGTTTACATGAAAAAGTGAACCTCATAAGTCAACAGTATTTAATTCTAATTGATGAAATTTCAACTCCTGCACTATCAATTTCAAAGTATAATCTTTAGTCTATTCCTACCCAGTGTTTGGCTTTAAAACATTGTTGGGAGAATGACCTGGTAGCATCCAGAGCTTCTCCAAGAGGCAAGAAACTTGTCACGTAATCTCTATTTGGCACGATAAGTAATTTAGAGGCTGTCAACTCTCCTACTCATTCTGCCCCTACCTCTCCCTGTTCCATTCTCAGAGCTTCTGACCACATCACCCCAGAAGAGATTTCATCTTTACTACTTGTAAGTCATTGGTGGAAAAAAGATTTTAAATATGAGAATACATGTTCTACAACAAATTTTTGCTGGACACAATCTAATATCCTTCTCTCCAAAGAGCAGAGTATCTATCTTGTCTACAATTGCATTGCTTTTGGCTTAGAGTAGGGATATAATAAGTATTTCATAAAAAGAGGGTAAATGAATGAACAGACAAATGAGTTACTGAGTAAATGAATGAATACATGAATGAGATTTCCTGTAGAAATGTTTACATAATTTCATTTGAATAGTTGGCTTGTACTAGAATATGGCAAGATAACTTTTTCAACACTTCAAGTTAAGATTGGCTAACCTTTGGGTATCTTAGAAATTTCCAACCATACCAAGAGACACTTAAAGTTATAATTACAAATTACAGAAATTGTATATTTGTGGTAATTATTTTTTAAATATTGTATACTTTAGGAGTGACTCATAGAATTTTAGATAAGCTTGGAGATAAGAACACAAATTGACTGTAATATGCTCTTTTCAAAACACGCCTCTTAGATGTTGGAAACTGAAGAACAGGTAGACATACCTATCAGAAATGAGCAATTCTATAAGCACAGCTATGCTCACCTATGAACAAATAAATAGCTCTCATTTGTCTAAATTTGCAGGTATAATTGATACTGATAAACAATACAGAGATGTGAAATTTAGTTTTGCATACATTATGTTTTTCACAAGAATTATAACATCAGAAGCAAAATATAGTCACAATGTCCTTCTCTGTAATAAAGAAAAGTCACAGTAAATATACAGAAGACTTCAAATAACTACAGAAAATATGTTTATGTTTTAAATGTGAGGAAACAAAGTTATCCAAAAAGGATTTCCTGAAAACACATTTTCCTTCACAAATTTTTTCTCAACCAATTATGGCTAAGGAAGTGGTCTCATCTAAGAAGTCATTATGCTGCAAACTGCAAAAGCACAGCTTGTAAAAGAGCTGTTGAGATTGCACTGCAGATGTGCGGAAAGGTAATTTCCTCTTTTGTCTTCTCTTTGAAAGTCATAGTTTAAATTCACTAAGTATATGTGTATGAATGTACATAAATGTACTATTTAAAGACAGGAATGCATAAATGTTTAAATGACTGCTTACAAAACTAACTTTTCAGTTCCCATACTTTTCTAAGAATTCATGATTTCTATCAGTTCTACTATTAAAAAGTAAAAAAATGGGTCCAGCCAAGGTGATATACAGGTAGCACCCCTGCTTGAGAGGCAGTGGTGAGGCTGCTGGGAGGTCTGGGTTCAGCTCCTGGACCAACCTGAACATGCTGGGCACAATTACAGGCACCTGTAATCCTCGCTAATTAGGAGCCATGGCAGGAGAATCCCAACATGAGACCCTGTCAAAAATACTTATCTCTGTCTCTCTCCCTTTCATATCCTTTCTCTTT
>NW_006206824.1:229104-236089 GCF_000334495.1 Tupaia belangeri chinensis
TCATAAAAAAAAAAAAAAAATGCTTCTTGGATTGAATTCGTAAGTAGTCATCAAAAATCTACAAGTTAACCAGTAGATAATTATATGATTATGTTACTAAAATAATAATATCATCTGAAATTCTACTACAAATGTTAGTTTTCTATTCAAACTTCTGAGTTTAAAGTTCTCTATAAATGTAGGTCATTGGGGCCAGCAGGTGGCGAAGTGGCTAAGGTGCTGGACTCTCACATGCCAGCCATAGTTCAAGGTCCCAGACCTGGTAAATTACAGTCTCACTTTCCATCTCTCTTTCTCGTTCTCTGCCTCTCTATTCAAATTAGTAATAATAATAATAAATCAAGTTAAATAAATAATTATTTTATAAAAAATGTAGATCATTGACTCAATGAAAAATATCTGTATTTTACCAGAGCAGCCTTGGATTGCAAATATAATGTATCAAGGGAAGGCCTGTCTCATATGTGTAGTAAATATTCAACACAATTTGATTTTATATAGCTATCATACTTACCGGTGAACAGCAAGAACTTCCCAATCATTTCCAATATCCTGGGGTCCCATCAAGCTTTGCATTGTACCTGGACAGATTTCTATTAATTTGCATAGCAGTGACCAACCCACCTGGAAGCAAAAAGCAGATATTAACATGTTTTTAAAGAATGCTAATGAGATATACTCAATGACATATGAATCTCTTCATTCTTAGTAAGATATGTGATTATATTTTAATATGATTTAAAAAAAATTTGTTATAGGCATGTGTGCTCACTGGAGAGAAATAGAGATAGGGGTAGAAGGGAAGGAATCTGAGAAGGCACAACCCAGGGGGGATGGCCACACCACAATCGCTTCTCCTCCATTCTTCTGTTGGGGATTTGGGGCACACATGCAACCTGGGCTGTTTTTTAAGCTGTGGGTTTGAGATTCAAACTACACAACTGGCCATGGGAGATCCAGCTGCTTTAACCACCATGCCACCAGCTGGCCTGAGATTATATTACTTTTAAATAATTATTTTAAAACAAAATGGTACCCTAAAATGCTTACTGAGAAACAAATGCAAGCCATATATTTAGAATACATCTTCCTCCATAAATTATACCAGAAGGATACACAAAAGTTTTATAACATTTCTGAATGATGAAAAAATAGATCTGCCTATTATCAAAATGAAGTAAAATAAAATACGTAAGGTTAGAGGGCATACTAAGATTATTACATCCAAGAATAGCCTTAGTACATTGTATGTCACATCTATCTGACAGTATTTTTTCTAAAGAAGTAGGATTTTAATTATAATAAAAAATAAAGTGACAAGAACAGCAAGTGGTGTGGAGATTAAGGGGACTAGATCCCACATGGTCAACAGCACGGTTTGAGTCCCAGTCCTGGTGGCTTGAAAACCATGCCAGGCACGTGTGCCCAAAATTCCAAGAGGAGAATGGAGAAAGGACTGCAGCATGGCCATCCCCCCTGAGTGGTGATTTCTCACTTTCTCTCTCTCTCTCTCCTCTCTCCTCTCTCCTCTCTTCTCCTCTCTCTCTCTCTCTCTCTCTCTCTGTCTGTCTGTCTGTCTGGCAAGTGCCCACACCCTATAACAAAAACAAAACTAAATTTAAAAACTAAAAAATAATTAAATAAAGTAACTTAGGATAGGTAATCAGGAGAGAGATGTTGCAGATTTTAGAGACATAGGATAGTTATCAAGTAATGATCGCTTCCTAGGCAATGGAGCTTGAACAGCAGTGGCAAGAGAAAGGGCATTATCCAATGCCTGAATCTGCTTCAGTTGCAGGAAAAAGAGACCAGTAGCGTAATACAGCGAGGAAGTATATAGAAAGTCTCAATGGTCCCCTTTAGATCTTTTCAGAATGTCTCAATGTAAGATCCACAGAATATAAACCCCTTTCACATTTCGAAACGAACTATGCACTTATTCATACATTTTAAATATAATCTTCGTGCAGTTGTTTACACATGATGCTGACTCAGGTTACTTTTTACTTCTGAAACAAAATACAGGGTCCTAATTTCAAACTGGGGGTTAACTTTAAACCACTGCTGCTGCTATTCTCTAAATTTAAAGGACCTTTCATTCTTTTGATTATACTACAGAACAATACTTGATAGGGCCTGGGGGGGGGGAGGGAACAGAAAATGCATATATATACACGAAGCACTTAGATTTTAATTTAAAAGTATGTTAAATATGTCGTGTAATAAATACCAATATAATATGAATCCTGAAAGACTCACTTTGAGCTGGAATTAGAGAAGGATATAATATGGAAAAAGTAGAAACTAAGACAGATTTCAAAAGAATCTTCTAAAACGGATGAGTGGTGAAGACAGCAGAGCACTGAATGGTAAGGAGATCGCCTGCAGGGGAGGGGACTGTTGGGGAATAAGACTGGACGTGGGGCCCGGATGGTGGCCCAGCGGTGAAACACTCCTAGGCGGTCCACGCGGAAGGATTCCAGATTCACATCCTGGCACTTCTCTGAGCACACCATGTTCCCATGACCATGGCTGGCTGAAGCTGAGTATGACAGAAGCCAGGGTGCACAGTGGTGTTAAGGCCCCGTTGAGGGTACTGTCTTTTCATCTCTGTCTCTGTTTCTACCTCTCTTGCTCTTGGAAGAAATAAATGACTTATTTAAAAAAAAAAAATGACTAGATGTCTAAGTAGAATTGAATGATTCAGAGAGCTGAATGGTGAGGTGAGAAATTACAAGTACCTATAAGGAAAAACAGCCCAAGCTTTTTTCTCGTTTGTAGGCGTGAACGACGGCTATTTTCACAAAGCTAACGGGGATTATGCAAGATCTCTTTACAATATTATTCCTGGATCTTTTCTAAATTACGCATGACCCGTTTTATTGTGTCATTACTTTCTTTTATATAATTTGAAACTGCTTGAAGAGGCAGCAATTTCTGACAGCTATTTTTACCTATATCTAAGTAGGACATCCTCCTCCATGTAAACTGAACAGACATTGACAATCCAGCTGTCATAGAAACCGGCTATTTTTGTGCTTTCATAAAATATGTTCGGTCTTTTTTCCCACACGTATTTAAGAAAATAATGTCCCGAACAGCTTCTGGTGAGAATAAAAAATATCATACAACGCTAACCTCATCTCTATACCTGAATGGCTGACCCAACCTGTTTTGTTTGGTTAGCGAAACAACGGTATCAGTAATTGCTTTGCAAAGCAACCAAGCTTTCATTCACTCTGTGGAGCTTTTATAATTAAATAAAATCTCTGGCAGCAAAGCAGAGGGAACAATTGATCCATTAATCTATTCAACTGATAGCTTATCTTTCAAAGAAAGAAAGTTCACTTCCTTCATATTAACAATATAATTAAATTGACAGTCTCACTTTATTAAAGTCACTTTATAAACTTAAGCACCTAATTTATGCAGGATGGGAGAGAGCCCAGGAGTTAAAGAAAATTTTAGACACTTTTGCTTATTTTGCTGCCCATGCAAGATTGAAAATGGGTGAATAAGGAAAATTAAAATTGAAGAGCACAGAAAAATGATTGGCAGAAGAGAAGGATAAGGAAGCTAGCCTAAATACCAGTTCTTGAAAGACTGTCATTTGCTAAGAAACGGTAATAAAATATAAAGAGGCCTTGAAAATAAAAACCCAGAGTCTGGGATATAATGTTAAACAACTTCAGAAAATAAATCTTAGTAATTATTTTTGAAGAGTAATTTAGCTTAACTCAGATTTATCAAGTGTTTTTAATTCAGCACTTTCAGCTAATTCAATACATAAAGCATTAAATGTTATCTATACAAATTAGAACACTAACATAAGGAATTTGAAGAAAAAAATACTTTTCAAATGCAGTCTTAAAATATCAGTGGAGAGACTCCTTTCAACATCTCTTTGGTAAGACCAAAAACAAGAAAATTGATATTGTACCAAGCTGGCCACAGTATTTGAACCACACCATCGAGCCTTTACTCACGGGCACCAAGAGCTTGTGAATTCAGGGCTAGTGGACTGTACGATGGGAAGAGACTGGATGTGAGAAGACTGGTCCTGTGATCTCAATGAACTACTTTCTCTCACTAAGCTACTGCACAGGTGAAAGGTCCAGTAAGCTTCCACTAGAAATCACATGCTGTAATTCATAAGCGTAATGCCACTTGCAGACGTATACATATATGGTGCCAAATCTAATCAGTCTATTCCGTTAAAAGACTATTCCTTATTTTTCAGTATACTTTTCTCTAGTATCCCTCAACAATACTGGGTGATAGTCACGACTCCTCCAGACAGGTGTGCCCAGGCTTGGGAAGTCCTAAAATTAAGAACTAGGTAGTAAATGCCAACCCCACAGCACAGAGTGCTGCACAATGGGAGCCATTCCTCTCATGGTCAAATACTGTTGGAATCCCAACTGGAGGCTTGACAAAATGCACTAGACACATGGAATGGAGAAACGGAGGAAAAGGAATAGAGACATGAGCACACCCCTTTGAGGGATGCTTTCTCTCTCTCTCTCCTCTTGCATGTGAGCATACGTGTCCTCTGGCAATTTAGGAAAAAATAATAAATCGTAAGGGGGTGGGTATGTTACAGACTCCCTTGGGTTTTGAAGCACTCTCTCTTCCGGACAATGAAAAACAAATCCTATCGAGGATCCAGCCATCAAGTAGTGGTGACTCTTGGGAAAGGAGGCTGCCAGAATTGAGCACTTTTGAACACAAAATGGAGGCAAGAGAGGAGGAATAATGTGAGGGAGAGCAGCCAGCAAAAAGTGACTCATAGGCCATGGGCAAAATTCAGACTTAGTGGAAAAAAGACTAGCGTCTTTATCATGCCTCCATCTTTCCATGGTTTGATTTGATAGCCGCCTGAACATTGGTAGTCAAATGGAAAGCAGTCCACAGTTGAAAATATTAAAATATTCCAAAAACAAAATGTCCTTCTATTAAAGAAACCAGGTACATGGTTCGCCCAGACTAGATATAGATATAAGATAAGCATAAAGACAGACACCAATTTAGAGATGGAGGTAATGTGTCCATCTGTGTAGGTTCTCCAGGAAGTATTAAGAAACGTCAGCTGTCTGTGCTTCCACAGAGTTCAAAATCCAATTTTCTTCCCCTGCATGACTTAACATGCACATGACAAAACTGATTTCAGTTCTCCAAATCTCAAAATGCTCCAAAAGAAGTTATCACCTTAGGCAGTAACCTTGTTTTGACTACATCATTGTTTGTAAGTTTCTTTCTTTCTTTCATCAGCAAGATACACAGACGGAGAGATCAAGACAAACAGAATGGCAGGGACTCCCAAACAAGGTCTTCACCCTAAGATCCACCCCAGCCTCAGTCAGCCCCAGATCATGAGCCTGGTGGGTTCAGAGACTTCTCCAGACAGGACCTTCTGACCTTCCAGTGTGGGTCAGACCTGGAGAGCATTCCCACTGCATGCACCCTGTCCAGGCCCCAGTAAACCATTCTTAATTATCACCTTAGGACTTCATTTTTAAAAATATAACTCATGGTCTTTATCACATTTCTGAGTTTCCTAACATACAAATTCTCAAAGTTTCACTCTTAAATTCATTTATATGACCGTTGTTGCGAACTATAAGTTTAGACATATAGGTGAATCATAAAACACCACCTACTTCAGATACTATAATATAATTAAAGGATAGAAATCTGTCTTTGAAGTAAAAAATAACAAAAAAAAGAGTGAAACCTACGAGTTTGCCCGTTTCTTGGGTTTTGTTATTGTTAATTATTCCCTTTTCCCAATTTATTCATAATGGTATCATAGCCAGGACATGCTGTACGTAGGGAAGATTCTTGAATAATTTGATCTCAATGCTAATGAACACGTCTTGCCAATAACAGAACTAAACTTCAACCTATTTTCATCCCCTTCTACCACCTCTCCTGTTGTCAGTTTTGTAACGTTACAAACCAAAGACGTGTCATGGACCCTTTTATCCTGGGAACAATGGTTACTGATTTGACCACACGTCCATCTTAAAATCACAACCAGCGGTTCATCAAGCCAAATCGCAGGAATAGCCAGACGCGCCTGGAACACTGACAGGAGACTGTCCTTCCCAAGCGGAAGAAAAAGTGAGTGAAGCGAAAACTGCTTTACCTGCTGCACGCTCGCGACTCTCATGTAAGAGTCCAAGACGATCAACAGAGGCACGTGGACATTTTTGCCTTGAAATAACTTGGAGGCTGGAAAAGAGGGGGTGGGGGGAAAGAAGCAAAGTCATGACCCACGGCCCCCCTCTAACTCTGAAAAGGGGAGAAAAGCCCAGGAGCTGAGCGCAAGCTCTTGCGGAGATTCTCGGCTCCTCTCTGCCCCCAAAGGGCTCCCAGGGAAATTCTTAAGGGAGTTTGCAGCTTCTCAAGGCTCGGGGTTTGAGTAACTCCAAAAGGCAGAGGAGAAAGTTTGCAAAGTGGGGAGGAGGGGGGAGAAAAAGGAGCCGTCTCCTTGCTGAGGGTTACCGTGGTCGGCGTACGTGAACACCAGCATATCCTCCAGGATTTGGACCAGCGTTTCTATCTGTTTTCCTTCCTGGACATTGTTCAGCCTCACTATCAACTTCTTCAGCGCTTCCTCGTCCTCCTCGCTCCCCTGCCCGAGAAAGTTTGCAAAGTGGGGAGGAGGGGGGAGAAAAAGGAGCCGTCTCCTTGCTGAGGGTTACCGTGGTCGGCGTACGTGAACACCAGCATATCCTCCAGGATTTGGACCAGCGTTTCTATCTGTTTTCCTTCCTGGACATTGTTCAGCCTCACTATCAACTTCTTCAGCGCTTCCTCGTCCTCCTCGCTCCCCTGCCCGCTGCCACTGGCCATGGTGCCCCCTCCCCGAGCCCTCCTCCTCGGCTTCCTCCACCCACTCCCAGGCCCCAAAAATGAGCTGCCCAAGGCCGGCCGAGGCGGCGCGCTGCGCACTACTGTGGCGGGGACCGCGCCGCGGGCA
>NW_006206824.1:236190-285826 GCF_000334495.1 Tupaia belangeri chinensis
CTGCCGGGAACCGCGCAGGAAGGAACGGACTCAGCGGACGCGGCCAGGTCCCCAGGCCCTGGCCCTGCGGCCGCAGGGAGGAGCGCAGTGCGGCCCGCTCGCCACCGTGCCCGGGCCCGCCGAACTAGGTTCCTTCAGCCCAGGAACTAGGGAGAGAAAAAAAAGAAAGCCGCCTGTCTCCAGATCTAAGAATAGAAACCAGGGCGTTCGGAAAGACACCGCCCAGCTGGCCCCTTTCAGGAAAACATCTCTTTAGAGTTCCCCCTATAGGGAGATGGGTAATCTGCCCCAAAGGATGCAGAGAGAGTTCAGCCATCAGAATTTCTCACTGCGTTCTTTTCTGTGGTTGTTGAAACTGTTTGCAGGGGAAGAAGCAAAACTCCTTACGCTGTTAGTTGTCGGATGGTCCCTTCGTCAAAAGGTCACTAAATTAACTTCTGAAATTTCCCTTTGCACTAGGCAGGATCCTGATAGTTGGGATGCACCAAAAAGTAATCAGTCTCCAGCGCTGTTAGAACTAAAAGAAAGTCGAGGTAAAAGAATGGGAAGGGGGGACGGTGAAAGAAGCAAAAGGAAACATTGTTCTCTTCATATTCAGAATTATTTATGAGTAAGGACATCTATAACCCGGAAGTTTGCTGCTGTTGTTTTTGTTTACGTACCAGCATGATGTGTTTTTCAGGAAGAGGAACTTTAATAAGAACACCAACAGGACTAAACAAAGAGGATGTATCGCCTTGAGATGATCTGCCCTGGGGCATTTTCAAAGGCGTATCAGACTGGAAGCTAGTACTAGGCTATTTGAGACCTTTTTAAACATGTTACTTCCTTCTGATGATAATACTGAAACGGATGACAGCCACTGTGTATCCTTTTACTAATGAGCAAATTGAGATGTAGATTTGATAAGTGAAGAGGTTTGCTGGGGACTCACAGACAGGAAATGGAGGACTGAGATCCAGATAGAACCCCTAGAGCCAGGTTGGAGGTTCTTGGCGCTTTGCCACTTTGATCAGTGAGAGCTTGCTTCCTTGGGACATTGAGTTAGGAAGATAGCAAATTCAAACTCAACCTGTATCTTGTGAATACAGTTTGTTGTAGAGTTTTTATCTTTTACAAACACTAAAATATTTGCAGTTGAAGTGGTAGAGTGATAGGATTTGCTTCAAAGTAATCAGGCGTGGGGAAAGGGTGGAATGGATTGAGGTGGAGAAGTGATGGGTTTGTGAGGCCCACTGTACTATTTTCTGTATAAAACTGCATGAGAAAAAAAAAAAACCTCTCAACTTTATCATCTTTATCGGACCTACAGTATATTTTCTTTTTGTTTTTTAAGCTTGCCAATAGGGCACATGCTTGCTCGAGTGAGACAAAGCAAAAGAGAGAGAAAGTGGGGGGGGGGGCTGTGGAGGACAATGTGGGACTCTCCTCTTTCAAGCTTCAGGTCAGAACTTGAACCCCTTAATAGGCCATGTGGGATCTAGCTGCCTTGACCAGGCCACCTCACTGACCCCAGTATATTTTTAAATGTTTTTAAATAACTTTTTTAAGATTTTTTTTCCTTTGGGCAGATGCGCTCACGGGAGAAAGAGAGACAGTGAAAGGGAAAGTGAGAAATCAACCCCTAGTGGGGATGGCAACACAGAAATCCCTTCTTCTCCATTTACCTCGTGGGATCTTGGGCACCCATGCATACATGCCCAGTGTGTTTCAAGCCACAGGGTCATGGAACAGCAGTCGGCTATATGGGAGTCCAGTGACATAACTACTAACTATGTCATCTTTTAGCCCCAGGTATATCCTTTTTAAGGTGGTTTCTGAACTTGTTTCAAGTCTTTCAAATCAATATCTCAAACATTCCTAATTCTCTGTTTCATGCCTTTCCCTTCTGTCCTGTCTCAGTTTCTCCCTTCCCAGTGTACGGGATTACTCTCTTGCAAGAAAGTAAAACCAGCTTTGCGCAGTGGCAGTATCGTAGCCAATGAGGTTTATCCGAGGCGCGATTATTGCTAATTGAAAGAAAGTAAAACCCACCTCTCAATGTAAACTGAAGCTGAATTTTTAAAAAAGTGTCTCCTAATATTCTCAATTCACTCATCGTCTATTGCCCATTTATTGTCTACTACCAGGCTGTGAGCAAACAATGTAGGGCTATGAATTCCCTGTTGGGAGCATTCTCCCATGAACTACTGCAGCAGTAGGGCAAGGTATTCTCTTAGCTTTCAGAACTACAGTGCACAGCAGTAATGAACTCGACTCACGTGGGAAAGACCCTGGGTTTATATCCCAGTGAGACACACATGCCAGAGGTTCAGACCAGCTGAGATGAGGGTGGGTTATGCAGAATGAAGAACTTATTGAAGGTAACTGTCTCTCTCAGATAAAATAAAAAAAAATAAAGCAAAAAAAAAATGCTTAATTAACTAAGGTGTCAAGACTAATCAAATTTTCAAGTAGTTAACAAGACTGAAAATGAAAGCTTCAGACACAAATTCATGATTGAGGCAGTGTTCACTGGAAAATAAAATGGTGCGAGTGTATTTGGCTAACTTCCTGGGGTGGGGGGGGAAGAAAGCTGGCTTGACTAATTACAGCAAACACAAAAATGAACTCCATATGGATTAAATAGCTAAATAAAAATAACTTTAAGAAGAAAATATAGATTCATAGTTATTTAATTTTGGTATGAGGAAACATCAAAACAAAGAAATCACAGAAGATTGATATATGCAACTCCATGAAATTTAAATTTTCTGCAAAGAAAAAGAAACAAACATAAAACTAAAAGTAAATAGCAAACTGGAGGGAGAGGGGAGAAGCTGTAATACATATGACCAAAATACAGTGAGCCTTAATCCTTTGAAAGTTGTTACTGACCAATGCAGTGACTCGTGGTAATACAACACTGTGATGTTGAAGCCATATTGGAAGGTCCTGGGTTCGTGTCCCAAGATCTCACTGTGCACACTGAGTGGGCATGTGTAGGTCTACGATCCTGGCTGAGGTTGAGGATACATCATGTCATGAAGACCCTGTTGAGGTTGCCTCTCTCATCCTCTGTCCCTCTGTCTCTCTGTCTGTCTCTCTCTCTCTCTCTCTCTCTCTCTCTCTCTCTGCCTCCTTCTCTCATGGGAGAACTAAATAAATGTTAAAAAAAAAAAAAACATTTCTTACTAATTGCTAAGTAATGGGGCTCTCCACAAATAAGCCAAAAGAAAAATGGACTAAGGTTTCAAACAGGAAATTCATTGTGAATGAACAGTAAGATGATGTGTAAACTTTTTTCAAATATCCAACATTATATAAAAATTAGGTTCATAATGTCAGAGACATAGCTGTAAAGTGTAATTGTGTGTGTGTTTGTGTGTGTGTGTATGCAATAACAACAAAAACTGAAAACAAATCTAGTATTTATAAAACCTTCATAAAGATATTATTGAACAATATAAAAAGGTAATAAAGAGATATAAATAGGGCAAGTCAGTGGCATGGTGGTTAAGGCAGTTAGATCATCTCACATGGCAGACCTCACAGTTCAAGTCCTGCACCTAGTGGCTTGAAAAATATGTCAAGCTTTTGTTCATGTGTGCCCAAAGTCCCAAGACAAGAATGAAGAAGGGATTGTAGCATGGCCATCCCCTATGTGGGATAATATCTCACACTCCCTCTCTCTCTCTCTTTCTTTGATGAGCACACCACACACCCTATAACAAAGCTAAAAAGAATACATGAATAATGGATATGCCATATTAATGGGAAGATTAAATATCAAAAATGATAATTTTCCACAAAGTAATAAAAAACAATGAAAGACTAAATAATGAAATTCTCAGCAAGACTTGTATGTTTCAGCAAGATCACAGAGCCTAGAATAACCCAGGCTCTTTTGATGGGCAAATAGAAGAATTACTCAGCCAGACATTGAGCCAAAGCCCATACAAGATTTATCTATTAACTTCTCAGAGGAGGAAAAAGTGCCCCTGGAAGCACATGATTTAGGCAGCTGAGTGAGAAAAATGTACACCTTCCTCTAAGCAGACACACCACCCTGTGAGAATGTACCAAGCAGAATTTGGATTTTAGGCTACCCATTCCTTCATCCTGGACTCCTTATGCAGGGCAAGACTTGTACAACACGTTAAGTACTGTTGTACCATGAAGCTACACAAATTAATGGGCATGGACAGCCACACAGACTAATGATGGAAAGAGCCAGATCCCACATGGCCTACCATAGCTCAAACCTTGCCCTTGCCTCTTGAAAAACATGCCAGGCATGTGTGCATGCCCCAAAGCCCAACAGTATAGAGAAGAAAGTAGTGCAGCCTGATCATGCCCCACTGGGGGAGTGCTTTTTCCTTCTCTTTTTCTCTCTGTCTCTCTATCTCTGTCTGGTGAGCACGAGTGCCCTCTGACAATTTTTTTAAAAGAATTATTTTACTTAACTTTATTTATTTTATAATTTTAACTTCACCAGAGCAGGACAGAGTGAAAAAGAGAGAGGGAGAGAAAGCAAGCCATGGTTGGCCATGTGGGAGTCCAACACCTTAACCACCACACCATTTGCCAGCCCTGACAATGTTTTAAGAAGAAAGAAATGAATTGGGATGTTATTGATGTATGAAATGACCAATCAAATGACCAAAATGACCAATGAAAGAAATATAAGGTATTTAGAAATGGCTCCTTATATGAATGAAATGATACATGAGATTTTCACTGTGTGTCAGAGGGAAGAGAAAGGACAATTTGATAAATGAATCTGAGAGCACTGATTATAGAAAAAGCATAAATTATACCCTTACTTCACACTATATTAAAAAATAAATTCCATATGTATTGCACACTTTTTTATAAAAAACGAAACCAGGACTTTTAAAAACATATAGAAAACTATCTTTCTGACCTTAAGACAGGAAAAAACAGTATATAAGTAGCACAGTCCATAAAGGAAAAGGTTATTAAATTCAAGGACATTAAAATTTTAAAAATTGGTAAACAAAAGACTCCACAAATAAAGTTAAAAGGTAAGCACAAGCTGAAAGAAGAATTTTGCAATATAAATAACCAATAAGAGATTAATAAAAAGAATAGGACCAGACAGTAATGCAGCTGGAAAACACAGTTTTGTGCAAGGCTGACTCATGTGGGAGGTTCTCAGTTTGCACCAGAGACCAAGAGAGAATTTTTTTTTTTGAGAGATTTTCGCTATAGGGCGCGTGCGTTTACCAGACAGACAGAGACAGAGAGACAGAAAGCAAGAAATCAGCCCCCAGGGGGATGGTCACGCCGCAATCCCTTCTCCTCCATTCTCCTCTCGGGATCTTGGGCACGCACGCACATGCGCCCTGCGTGAGTTTTAAGCCACCGGGTCCGGGACGCGAACCGCGGTCGACTACGTGGGAGTCCAGCGACATAGCCATTATGCTAACTGCTGGTCCCGAGAAATTTATTTTTTAATATAGTGTGAAGTAGGGGTATAATTCGATGCTTTTTCTATAATCAGTGGTCTCATTCATTTATCAAATTATCGCTTCTCTTCCCTCTGATGCACAATGTAAATGCTCTCATGTATCATTTTCATACATGGAAGGATTTTTGAGTACCTTACACTTCTTTCACTAGTCATTTTGGTCATTTGATTGGTCATTTCATATGTCGATTACATGCCAATTAATTTCTTTTTTTAACTTTTCTTCAAAATTATTTTATTTATTATTGTTATTTTAATTTGACTAAAGAGAGACAGAGAAAGAGAGAGGGAAAGTGAGAAAGCAAGCTGCCAGGTTTGGAACTCAAACTGCAGTCAACCATGTGGAAGTCCAGGACCTTAACCGCCATACCACCTGCCAGTCCTGCCAATTATTTTCTAATTTCCTGAATATGCTAGGCACATGTGTACCTGTAATCTGGGGTTGGCTGAGGCTGGGGGTGGATCATCACATCAAGACCTTGTTGGAGTTGCCTCTGTCTTTCTGTTTCTCTCACAGATAGATGGATGATTGATAGATAGATAGATAGATATAGCTAGATAGAATTATCACAAATTATATTGGAAAAAATAATAGCCTACTTTTTACTTGACTTAAAGGTACAAAAGGCAATTTACAGAAGAGGAAATGCTGATAAAAGATTCTCAACTCCACTAGTAATCAAGAAAATGCCAATTACAGCCATAATAAATGTCATTTCACACCCCTAAGATTAACTGGAAATGTAATTTATTTATTATATTTATTTATTTGTTTATTTTTAGTTTGCTATAGGGCATGTGCAGTCACTAAAGAGAGAAAAAGTGAGAATTCACTCCCTGGGGAGACAGCCATGCCGCAATCCTTTCTCCCCCATTCTCCTCTTGGCATTTGTATTTTCAAGTCAACCACTAGGTTTGAACCGCAGTCAGCAACATGGGATCCAGCTGCCTTAATGGCGATACCACCAGCTGGCCCCAGAAATTTAGAAATTTAAATTTTAATTATACCAATTATTGACTGGGAAGTGAAGCAACTACAGTATTTGCGCAGAGTTAGTGGGAGTGTAAATCAGACCAATCACTTTGGAGAGCAATATGGCAAGATCTACCAAAGTAGAAGGTGTATCAACCCATAAGGCAGTGCTTTTACTCTGTGGCTATTCTTGGGAAAGCTCTTACATGTATATAGGGACATGTTTGCAAGAATGCTCAATGAAGCAATATTGGCTTATAATGAAAATGAAAACCGTCTAAATTATCCATCATTTAAATTCATATATTTATATAAGAAACTTCTATAAATCTGTGGAAATGACTGAACTAAAGCACCATGTATCGACATGGTAAATAGCAAAATATATAGTACTGGGCTTTTAAAAAGTTTGCAGGAGAATAACATAGTTGGATGTCCATATTCTAATGCTACAAAATGCAAGACTGCAATTACTTTAGGGATATATATGTATGTGGTAGAACTATAAAATGTATTCATTGAAATAAAATCTACAGTATTTTAACTAGTGTTTAAGTCTGGGGAGGGGAAGTCTAAAAGCATCCCAAAAGACTATACTGAGGGCTACAATTATATCTGTAACTTTTCTTCTTAAGCTTGTTGGGTACATGGGTGTTTATTGTATTGGGTTGTTGGAAAAGTCATAATGTATTTTTTCTATGTTTTTCTAAAATCATTTCTATATATAAAGAACAAAGATTGATCAATGATATATTGCCCATTTTGTTTGATAACTTTTTGCCATCTTGCAGAGAGCTTCATAAATTCCTTGTTCATATAAGGACCTGTCTTAATCAGTGAAAAACTGAACAAGGTGCTGATTTACAGCCTCATCTGAATTGAATGGTATACCACTCAAGGAGATTTTTTTTTACAGAATGATTTTATTTAACTTTTATTTATTTACTTATTTTAAGTTGACCAGAGAGTGACACAGTGAAAGAGAGAGAAAGGGAAAGTGAGAAAGCACACCACCATATCTGGGACTTGAACCATGGTCAACCCTGTGAGAGTCCAGCACCCTTAACCACCATGCCACCTGTCGGTCCCACCACTCAAGGAGTTTTGAAGAGAGCAAAACAAATGGAAGTCTGATAGAGCAAGATCTGGTGAGTATGTTGGGTATGGCAACACATCCTGTTCAAGCTCCAATAATTTTTGATCAGTGACCAAAGTTGTACATGGTCTTGAGTTGTCATGATGAAATGCGACTCCTTTACAATTATGGAGCTCTGGACATTTCTGGATGATGGATTCGTTCAAACTGTCCAACTGCCAACAGTACACATTTGAACTGGTTGGTTCCTTGATAGGAGCTGGAAAAAACACACCTTTAAAACCCCACCACACTGAGAACATAACTTTCCTCTAATGAATATCTGTTTTCGATGTGGTTTGAGGCAAATCATCTCATAGGAACGAAGACTGTTTGCACACCACATTGTTGTAAACAATCCACCTCTCATCACCAGTAATCTGTCGCTTCAAAAATGAATTGTTTTCCTCACATTTAATGAGCATATGGCAGATGTTTATTCGCACCATTGAGTGAACTTCTTTGAGTTCAGGAAAAACCCAAATATCAAGTTCCATGCTGCCCAGCTTCTCCAAACAGTTGTGAACATTTGAATGATGAATGTCCAATGTTTCCGCAATCGTACATTGTCCCGACCCGGGGGGACACCCAAACGGGTTTCCTGAGTGAAGGAGTGAGAGCCGGGACAAGCGGCGTAGTGTTACAGCACGGAGACGACAGTGTCGTCCGTTTATTGTGGGCAGCACGGTACAGCACAGAGATGACGCAGTGTCACGTCATCTACTGTGAGCAGCACGGAGACGACACGGTGTCACAACTCTTCAGGGTCGTCCGGAGACGATGTAGTGTTACAACTCTTCAGGGTTGCCCAAGTCGTCTGGAGACGATGCAGTGTCAGCTCTTCAGGATCTTCAGGGTCGTCTGGAGACTGCGTGGTGTTTCAGCTCTTCAGGCTCTTCAGTTGTCGTCTTCCTGGTTGTTGTCGTCGTCTCTGTCATCTGTGTCGTCTTCTCGGTCGTCTGTGTCATCTGTGTACTGTGGGCCAGGCATCATGGTTATATACACTCTGGTGGGTTGTAAATGGTGGGTCATGATTGGTTGTAAATGGTGGGCCCTGATTGGTTGTAAACGATGGGCTGTGATTGTGGTTGTTAATGGTGGGTTATGATTGGTTGCTTTTGGACCAATCATGAGGTGCCGGATATGCAAATTTGAGGGATTCTAGTGGCCAATCAGAGCAAGGTTTCGAAGGTCAGGTTTTTGGAAGGGAACCAATCATGGTAATTGTTTGCTCTCTGAGAAACCTCAGCAGACTCGCTGGTGCCCAGCTTCCCACAGTACATGTCATGTATTTTGGCTCTAACAATGCCTTTATTTTGTCATCATCAACCTCGGTGGGTCTCCCTGACCAAGGAGTGTCATTGAGATCAAAATCACCAGCATGGAATTTCATGAACCATCCTTGGCGCTGACATTCTTGCTGACCATTGTCACCATAAACTTCAAGCAACTTTTCACACGCTTGACATGCATTCTTCCCCTTATGGAAGTAAAATACGACAAAAACACAGTTTGGACTTCCATGTTGAACTTGTAAAATCTCCAAAGCTCAACCAATCACTCATTTTTTAAATGAAATTTCAACTGTCAGCTGTCAAATGACATAGCAATAACATAGATACCAATGACTCTAGTACTTCCAAAAATGAATCAGCACCATCTATTACAAAAATGCATCATGACTTTTCCAACAACCCAATAGTATTACCTATACTCTGTATTTCTAGCTTATTTCATAATAAAACAATTAAAGGTATGTTCAACTATATCCATGCTCAAAGTAATAAGTAAAACAGCAAATTAACTCATTTTTTCATCAAATTAGAAAGACATCTTATTTGTGTGAGAGTTTATCAAGAGAAAACAATAAATTGTTTATAATATATGATAAAAAAGCATGTCATAGACTTATAAAATTCTGAGCCAAATATTGCAAAAACAATCAAAAGAGTGCATGCCTAATAAAACTCCTGGAAGTAGTAAGACAATCATTTAATTGTGGTTCTTAATGGGTAGTATTATAGAATTAGTAGTCATTTGTATGTTCTTTATACTGTTTTTATTTAATTTTCCATACCAAATAAGCATTGTGTATAATTTAAAATGTTTAAATAATTATAAAAGTATTACTATTTCTGCCAAAGTTATGTGCTTTTGCCAGAAAGATGGAGAGACAGAAAGCACCCCTCAAGGGGACATGGCCAAGCTGCATTCCCTTCTCCATTTCTCCATCTTGTTGGGATTTGGGGCACACATACACACACGCCTGGCATATTTGTGAAGCTGCTTCACTGGGACTTGAATCTCATGGTAGGCCATGTGAGAAACAACTACCTTAACCACTAGGCCAGATATGCTATAATTAAAAAGTCAATAGCCCACAGACAATAACTAAGTAATGTAGCCTGCTTCACAGAAATACTGTACTGATGACTAAATTAGATGAAGACATCTTGTGTTTTGTTCTATGCCCACTCTCAAAACAGTCTCTGGCACAGAATCACTAATCCATGAAAGTTGTCATTTGAATGAATAACTGCATAAATGGGAATAGAAGACCAGAGGAACAAATTAACTCCCCAAAGTCATTACTGAGAGGCAGAACTGAACTGGATGACAGTGGGTTCTCAGACTCCCAGTGATGATTTTTTCCCATCATTTTGTAGTTCTTAGGTGAGTTTCATTAAACCAGAAAGGAGCTGATCTAATCACTGAAAATGCTTACTCTTTATCACCTGTGCCTTATATATAACGAAAGCAACTTTTTTTTTTCTGGTTTCTGAAGTAGAGATAAAAATTACAACTGTACTTCTGGTCTGATATTCTCCTTATATCAGTTGAAATAATCTCTCATTAAAGTCAAATCTGAGTCACTATGAGATTAGAACAGCAGAGTATCTTCAGTCTTCATGCTTGGTTTCCTCTAGAAAGCATTCTCTCAAAATTATATGTCAATATTACATTCTAGCTTAAAAGTTTAGAAGTACATGAGTGTATCAAGAGTGTTAGAAAAATAAGATGTTGCTGAAATTAATCCAATATTTATTTCAAGCAAAGTAGATCATCACATTATATTGCTAGATATATTGGTGATCTAGAATAATTTCTTATATTAAATTAAATGAAATTATTCATAATGATATTTAATCTTTACTGGTTAAACAAGTGGTGATCTAGAATAATTTCTTATATTAAATGAAATTATTGATAATGATATTTAATCTTTACTGGTTAAACAATATTAAGGATAAGCAAAATAAAACAAATCTTGCTATTACATTCTTATATAGAAAAAAGTAACTTCAAATTTTTTTTAGGAGAAACACTGTTTTTATAATTCACTAATTAACTGACAGCTTTAGAATAGTTTCATATTACTACCAAAGGCCCTTATAGAATAAAGGCAGGTACATGCTTATTTTCCAAATAAAGATGTGTGTGTGTGTGTATGTGTTTAAGTTTATTTATTTTTTTCTATGAGTGAGAGAGACAGAAGAACAGTACCTTCTACCGAGTCCTGACATCACAATCCACCCCTAGCCTCAGCCTGTGTGTGTTTGTGTGTGTGTACCCAGTGTACTCAGGTATTCTAGACATGATCCTAGAACCTTCCCATGTGAGTCAGCCTTGCAGGGTATGATATTTCACCACTGCACCATCATCCAACTCTCAAGAGATACACATTGATTATATCTTTTACCAATGACTCAAGTTTCTGGAAAACTCAAGTTTTTGTGTCTGTCTGTCATAGTGGACAGTTTTAATTAAACCTATCATTAGAAGCATATATCTTTCTGGCATATTTAAAATTGGGAGTGTATATAGCACTTTTTTGAGATTAATAAAAAGGTAAATTTGAACCAGAAAACCAAGCACTACCAAGGCATTTAGCCATTAAGTCAATGACTGTGGTGAACCTTCTGTGTAGGGGAGTTGCAACTCAAAAGACTCAATATATTGCCTTTGGCATGTATTGGCAACTCAAAAGACTCAGTATCAGCACCACCAGTTGGCATAATGGCTATGTCGCTGGACTCCCATGTAGTCGACCGCGGTTCGAGTCCCGGGCCCAGTGGCTTAAACTCATGCCGGTGCGTGTGCATGCGTGCCCAAGATCCCGAGAGGACTACGGAGGAGAAGGGATTGCAGCGTGGCCATCCCCCCTGGGGGGTGATTTCTTGCTTTCTGTCTCTGTCTCTCTGGTGAGTGTATGTGCCTTATAGTAAAAACTTCTCCAAAAAAAAAACAAAAACAAAAAAAAGACTCAATCTCTACTCTGAAGTAAGCGACTATCTAGTGAGACCAATACTCAAACAATGATGAAACAAAACAGCACAGTATGTGCTATAATGGGAGACAAGAAAAGATCTCACAAGACTGCATAGGATGTCCTGAAATTGATAAAAATCACTGTGCCTGAAAAGGAAGAAAAAGAAAATCCAAGGATGTAGAGAGTATTAGAGGAAGAAAAGCCTCAGGAGAGCCAACAAAAGGGTGAGTGGAAGAAAGAAGAGGATGGAGACAACTACTTTAAAGGAGAAGTGTTTACCAGAAAGGTCAAGAGCAGGAAGGACTGAACAGTGCCCCTGGGATTAGGTAACAGTGGTGGCCTCACTGAGAACAGCTCTGCACAGTGGTGAGCTCTGTCTCCCCACCCCCACTTCAGCACACTCACTGGGCTGTGACTGCAAAGGACAAGTGTTTTATAAGTCAAGTTTGCCTTCAGGTATTTCCCAGATACTAATGAGGTGTTATTCTTCACATCTTTAAGAAGAGTCTTTTCAAATCCACTTCTTGTCTCTTACTATTTCCTTGACATTACAAGATTTCTTCTTGCAAATTAGTGTTTCTTCCTAAGTACAAGCAACAATTATGCAAAAAAAAAAAAGAATTGATACCATCAATTGGAAAATGTATGTTTTATTGCTCACCAGGAAATGAACATTGGACCAAAAGAGAAAATATGTTGACATGATCTCTCCCACCACAGGTATATACATTATTGTAGGCAGCCAGAACATGAGAACTAAAAAGGAAACTGCCAACCCCCACAGAACATGGGGGAGGGAAAAGGGGAATGAAGGATAAAGTCAACAAAAGCAGATCAGAACAAAAATAATATGTCAAAATCACTTTGAAGAGAGACAACTGGACCCAGGCTGGCAATGGTGTATTTAATTCCTTAAAGATATGAATATATAGCTCAAGAACAAGTGTGTTTATCTGAAGAGGACTGGTGATCCATCACAAGAGCATACACACACACACACACACACACATACAAAACAAAACAAAAAAAAAAAACAAACAAAAACAGGCCAACCAGCTTGACTAGTGTTCATGTAGAAAAAGGCATCATTAAGATAAATTTTGGTAGAAAAATGCAGGAAAAGCAGAATGTGCTGTTGAAAGAGCATGTCTTGACCATTGGATTTTGGACCATTGGATTATGGCCCTCTGGTGAAGCTAACTTATTATCAAGATGAATTGAAGAATGAGTAAATGAATAAATCTAACAATTATTTATTAAGAATCTATTATGTGCTAGGTCTTGGGGATATAAAAGTAAACACAGACTTTACAATCTAGGGATATCACAGTGTGAGTTGCAAATGCTACAATGAGGGAAGTACAGGTCACTATCAGAACTGTATAAAAAAGGGAACATTTGTAGAATAGGAAAGTGAGAATAAAGAAGTCTCTCTTCTAATCTATGTTCCCATCACAGGCCTGAACGTGACAGCAAGGCAGCCATTCTAGAAATGCAACAATATTCAGTATGGCTAGAGCCAAGAATGCTAACCAGAGAGCTATTACAAGTTGAGTTTGCAGATTCAGAGACAGAAATTAGTGTGTAGGAGGGTTATTAGGGTATACTCTTTTTTTTTTAAACCTTAGGGTGAACGTCTTTACTGGAGAGAGAGAGACAGAGACAGTAAGAGGGAAAGGGAGAAATTACCCCATGGGGGGTTAACCACTCCTCAATCCCTTCTCCTCCATTTTCCTCCCAGAGTCTTGGGCATGCATGCACACGTGTCCAGCGTGATTTTTCAAGCCACCAGGTC
The DNA here is from genome assembly GCF_000334495.1 of Tupaia belangeri chinensis. Taxonomy (NCBI): domain Eukaryota; kingdom Metazoa; phylum Chordata; class Mammalia; order Scandentia; family Tupaiidae; genus Tupaia; species Tupaia belangeri. The sequence continues at coordinate 249,837 of NW_006206824.1, forward strand.
CAAGACTTCAACCATAGTTGACCATGTGGGAGTCCAGCAATATAACCACTATGACCTCTTTACTAGGCAGTGTGGAGAGAAAGAAAGGACAAGAAATTAAGCAGATAGAAAACCTGAGTGGTGATGCAGACTCAACAGAGGCCCCTGCCAACCCCAGAGCCCTGAGCTAAGATGGCCCTTCAGAGTTGTCCTGAATTGAGATGGTAGGTCTTTATATCTTCATGTGTTAGGCAATTCTAAAAAGGGATGACAGTTGAGGGCTGACTACCAGCAGTGGTGCCAGTAGCTGGCAGAATAAAGCCTTCAATCAGAAGACAGATATGGAAGTGGAATTACAACATGCTTGCAAGAAAGGAGAGAGATAACACTGGGAAAGTAAGCCAAGGCCACACCATGGTCTTGAAAGTCATGTTAGGGGTTTTGTGCTTTACCTAAGAATAATAGGGTGGTCGTAGTAGAGTTTTGCTTAAGATTGTGATGTGCAAAGTCGAGCCTTCATGTGATTACCATGGCAGGAGTTACTCCTTTAGAATGGGAAAAGAGACTGATAGGACAAAATCGGAAGAAAATAAAATATGTTTGGAGGCTATAGAAGGGAACCCAAATGAGAAATAATGAAGGCCTGAATGGGGCCAAAGCAGTCGGGTTGGAAAACAGTTGATATATTTGAGAGAAATTCAGTCACAGAATAGACTAAACATGCTTACTGATTTCATATGAGGATGCAAAGGAGGGGGTATCAAAACTTCCTGAGTGACAGTGATGCCATTCACCAAGGCAAGGACCCCCAGAGATGGAACAAGGATCAGGAGCATGCGGTGGCAACAGGGAATGGTTTGGTTTTAAAAACACGGATATTAGGGATCAGCAGTTAGCGTAAAGGCTATGTCGCTGGACTCCCACGTAGTCGACCATGGTTCGAGTCCCAGGCCTGGTGGCTTAAACTCACGCCGGGTGCATGTGCGTGCGTGCCCAAGATCCTGAGAGGAGAATGGAGGAGAAGGGATTGCAGTGTGGCCATCCCCCCTGGGGGGTGATTTCTCACTTTCTGTCTCTCTGTCTCTCTCTGTCTGTCTGGGGAGCACACGCGCCCTATAGCAAAAACCTCTTCTCAAAAAAAAAATGGTTATTACACATTTGTGGCACATCCAAATGATAGTGGTTAAATTTGCAGGTCAGGAGCTAAGAGGAAAATGTTCTATAAATAGGTTTGCCTTCAACTTAAAAATAATAAATGATTCGGAAGAAAAGATAAAATCACCCAGAGAAAGTCACAAAGTAAAAAATAAATAGTTGACAGGGAACTCTATATAACAGTACATATAGGCTGCTTAAACAAAATTCCTTAGACTGGGTAATTTATAAACAACAGAATTTATTGCTACACTTCTAGAAGCTTGGAAATCCAAGGTCAAAACACTGGTATATTTAGGATCTGGTGGGAGCTTGTTCTTCAGAGATGGAGACTTCTTGCTATAACTTCCATAGCAGAAGGGGTGGAATGGGCTAGAGTACTCCCTTCAACATTCTTTATTAATGTACTAATCCAATTCATAAGAGTCAAGTTTTCACACCTTAAATCACTCCCCTAAAAGCCCCACCTCTTAATACCATCACATTCAGTATTAGGTTTCAACATATGAATTTTTTTTTTTTTTGGAGAGATTTTCACTGTAGGGCGCATGCGCTCGCCAGACAGACAGAGAGAGAGAGACATAGAGACAGAAAGCGAGAAATCACCCCCCAGGGGGGATGGTCACGCCACAATCCCTTCTCCTCCATTCTCCTCTCGGGATCTTGGGCATGCACGCACACGCGCCCAGCGTGAGTTTTTTAAGCCACCGGGTCCAGGACACGAACCGCGGTCGACTACGTGGGAGTCCAGCGACATAGCCATTACGCTAACTGCTGGTTCCCTCAACATATGAATTTTGAGGGGACATCAACATTAGACCATAGCAAACACCATCATTTAAGGGATGGGCAGAATTAGGGCAAGAACCATGAATCCAGAAAAAGGTGATAAAGAATGCCAAGAGCTAAGAAGAAAACCCATGGAGAATGAAGAGTGAGAAACCAGGAAGAGATTCCTCTGAAAGAGCAAGTGCACCACCATAATCTCCTAGCAATAGTAGCAGGGAGATTGCGGTTTTCCTGCCATGAGATATTGCAGGAGAGTAGAGTGGACAGAAGTCAGACTACGAGGGTCAGGAGTCGGTGAATAGAAGGCCACGTGGGAGTCCAGCAATATAACCACTATGGCCAGATGGTAGGTCTTTATAACTTCATGCGTCATTAGACACAGAAAATTCTATCCTATGCTATGGTTTGAGAATAGCCATCCCCACCCTAATTCATATTCTGGAAGCTAAGAACCATCACTAATGTGATAGTATTAAGTGGTGGGACCTTAAGGAGTTGATTAAATAATAAAGACTGTGCCCTCATGAATGGGATTAATACCAATATAAAAGCATTCAGTGGAACTAGCTAGAATTTTTTTTTTGCCCTTTTGCAGTTTACCATGTGAAGACACAGCAACAAGTTGCTTTGATCTTCAACTTCCCAGCCTCCAGAACCATGAGGAAATAAATTTACACTGTTTATGAATTACCCAGCCTAAGGTGTTTTGTTAGCAGTACAAATGGACTATGATAGTCTGGGACCTCAACATTCAGTTAAGCCAAGAGAGCATATATCCTGGAAGTAGTGTCAAGAGCAGGTGGTTTGATATTACTTGTGGTATAGAAATTTAGAGGGAAAAGCAAAAAGGAGATAATCTATTGAATGCGTTCCAAGAAAGGCCTCAAGGGCATGGGCTCTGGAGTATGAGGAACAGAATTGGAATTAACTTCAGTAAGTTTGTGTAGCAAAAAAAAAAAAAAAAAAACCAGGAGACAGTTAAAAACAGGAGACAGATAAATTTGTAGGTGTATAGAAACTTAGAGGGAAAAGCCAAAAGGAGATAATCTATTGAATGTGTTCCAAGGAAAGGCCTCAAGGGCATGGGCTCTGGAGTATGAGGAACAGAATTGGAATTAACTTCAGTAAGTTTGTGTAGCAAAAAAAAAAAAAAAAAAACCAGGAGACAGATTAAAAACAGGAGACAGATAAATTTGTAGGTAGATTAACAGGAAATACAAAGATTCCCATGTAATGGCAGGAGGTGAGTGAGGACTTCTGTGAGAGTGAAGGAAGTGGGAAGGTACCTGAGTCGGCCATTAGATGAAAGTTTTAAATTTGTGACAAATAAAGGAACATCTTAATCTGGTAACTGGTTGCTTCTAAATATTTAACTCATCTCATCACTTCTGATTTCACTGTCACTAAGCAACCAGTGTTTATAAGTTGACTTCCTGTAGTTTGCTCAACAAATTGTAGTTATTACTGTTATGATTAAAGGGAAGAAGTGGACAGCATAGTATGTGTATTCCAATCCCCAGGAAAGTTACATTTTGTATTGCAAATCAGTACATTAACATTTTTGTTTTATACCATTAGGAATGGTGACTGGCTTAAGTGAGTGCCTTTGAGCACGTTAAATGTGAAAGTGGTAACTGCACAGGGCAGGGATTGGGCCTGTGAGTACAGAGGCATGTGGGACCATGAGGAGTTTGCGGGAAGAACATCTCTTGGATGAAAGTTAGCCTGGTTTCATGTTTCCTGTTTCATATATTCTCTTAAACTTCGCATTGTGAATATGATACACATCCAAATCCCAAGCCAAATGAGGGTGAAAAGAAGTAGGAGTACTGTAAGATATGGAGAACAGTTTAGGCCAACTCTAAAAGAAACAGATTCGAAAATGAAAATTTCAGTTTAAAAAAAAACATCCTGATGTATTGACAAGTCAAGGCAGTCATCTTTTTCTCTACAAGGCACACTAATTCATCCTTTCATTTACTCACTTAGTAAAAATGTATTGATCACCCACTACCTGCTAGGAAGACAGTGATGCCAAGAAGAAAGGTTTGAAGAGAAGGTAATATGATAGAAAGAAAGTAAAGATACTCAGCTCTGTATTTTGCTGATGAATTTCTTCTGTTATTCAAACTAACTGTAGATCAGTTGACAGAGATAAACTGAAAAATCTTGTTATATTTATCACAGCAAATAACAGAATGATGTCAAAAAATCTTTTCAAAAGAAAACATTGCTTAAAAGGAAAAAAATAAATATCTTTAAATCAAATAATTCATCAATAAATTATTTTATTTATATTTATATATGTGTGTGTATATATATATATATGTATATATTTTTTTTTTTCCCGCTGTAGGACATCTGTGCTTGCCAGAGGGGGTGGGGAAGAGAGGAAGAGAGGTAAAGTGAGAAATCAACCCCTGGGGGCAAAGACCACCCCACAATCTCTTTTCCTCCATTTTCCTTTCAGGATTTTTGGGCACATACACCCTGTGTGTTTTTCAAGACACTGGCTCCAGAACTTGAACTGCACAGTCAATCCAGCTATCTTAACCTCAATGCCACCTGCTGGCACCTATTATATTTTTCTGATTTGAAAAATAAACAGAAAGGAATGATGGAGGACATACTCATCCAACAGGTCAGCACAAATGTGTAACCAAAAGACAATTCTTAATAATAAAAATAAACAAAAGAAAAAAAATAAGTTAGTAGAAGCATCCAGTGTCAAATTTTATCATCAAAGTATATTACAAATTAAGGGACATTATAACAAGGTCTCTAGATGCAAGAGTACAAAAAAAAAAAAAAAAAAAAAAACTAAAAGTTAAACACAGAGAATCCTTGCAATGCAAAAATACACATTTGTCCATATTCTGTAATAGAGCTCTGGCAAAAATGAGAGAAACAAATTGAAAGAGTTAATAGGAATTTGGCTAGCTACAAAAGATCGATCTTTTTTGAATTGTGCATTTGCATGCAGATTCAGACTTGGCCTCAAAGAGAAGTGAAAATTCTGTAAAGGGCTGAAACCTGGATGCCCACAGCACTTGTTACTTCTGAAATTTTTAAAACAAAGGGAGACCCCAGCTTGCAAGTGTGGAACTATGAGAGAGTGACTGTGCTTCTCTGGTATGTGATATTTCCTTGCACTTCTGGCTCAAGGACATCACAAAAATATCCTGAGTAAAGCTTAAGGTGGTTTCCCTCAGTTTTCTGCAGTTATTCTATGGGACAGCATGGATGTCTTGCCAATTTACACGACTTCGTGAAAAATAAAAGGATAAGCAGCAGGACAAAAAGGGAGAGAATTCTATGAATTCTATTTTGTGCCAGACATTTTACATATACACTATGTTTAAGTTCAACACAGAAAGGCTGTTCCCTTATTTCAGGAAATAGCATAAGATAAAATATAAATTTTGCAAGTAAGTGGTAGAGCTGAGATTCAAGCTATAACTGTACAAATTAGACCTGAATCTCGTCAGGAAGGACTGGGTCATGTGAAGGCATCGCTCTGTAGATATGGGAAGTGGGAAACACCCCACGGCATGGCACGTCTGGGGACCAGATCACAACGGCAGCGGTTGTTGAAATTTGCCTCAACTAAGATCACATCAAACCTCAGATAAGTGTCTCTGTGGCCAATGGCTTAGAGATAACAGAATGAGAGAACCAATTCTAAATACTAAAAACTTTGTTTGAATTATCTAACACTTAAACAACTTTTAAACATACCCGGATTCACCAGAATGTATAACATACATGCCCCAAAGTGTTCTTTCGACTACTGGCTACTGAAAGATATGAACTAACTTTTCCTTGGCTCTTCATTGATTAAGTTATTAACTCTGTGATACCAGAGTCTTTCTCTTATCTCCAGACTCTGGTCAAGTTCCTTAATTCATGAAGATAATAAATATGCAGTGAATGAGGGATAAGCCACTGTTTCTGTCATGGCACAAACAAGATGGCCACTGCTGGTCGCTTGACTGAGGGCACTGTAGACCACTGCTACTTAAGCCAAAGGGCCGTCACCACACCCTCCAAAGCAGCAGGCATGCGCCTTCATTATGACCAAAATCAATACATGTTTGCAGTGGATATCTCACAGATGATAATGATAGATTGATTTTAGGTTTTGTTTGCCTGGTTTTTGCAGTTCCCTTATCTTACACCTTGAACTACAAGACAGATTAAACATGACAGGTACCACACTGTTCTCAGAATCACCTTACCTCTCTAAATGTTGTCCCATTGTCTTCTAATTAACTATCTCTATAGTGTCTTTTTCTCCTTAGACTATCCACTTTAAGCTTATTTATTTTACATGTATTTATACATGTTTATTCATGGTTATTACACACATATATGTACATATGTGTATATCTTTATGCATAATACAAAAATATGCACAAGTAGACGTGTATTGTGTGCTTAGAATTCATCATTGTATATGTTATATATATTATATAATTACATATTTTATTTATATCATCAGACATAATTTATTATACTCTATGTGTTACATATGCATATTTGTATGCTTACTGTATAAAAAAATATCATATATACATATATGATTGACAAATATATATTAGGTCATCAGGAAAGTCATGACTTTTTTTCTGGTTTTCTATGTAAAAATGCATCATAACTTTCCCGATGACCCAACATATATGCACACAGAGACACTAGAAAACTTAAAAAATTTACAGAAGTATAAGGTTATGAAGTTTTTTGTTACAAAAAAACAGAAATCTGAACATAGTTTTCTCATAATATATATTTGTGTATGTGTGTATAGAGAGAGAGAGAGAGAAAGGGAATAAGAATGGGGCAAAAAACCTTAAACACAGAGTGTTTCTGTGTTTTTTGGGTAACCAGTTCCAAATATTTCTTTCTAGTTTGGTGCCCACCTTAGTTTGTAACTGAGGGACGTGGTTCTGATCTTGGCCCACTCTGTCCAGTGCTGTGCCTAACGTTATTAACAACCTGGGCCATCACCACACTGAGGAGTCAACAGGTAGCAAGATATTGCGGTTGTCATTGTTGATGAGAAGTTGGACTTTTGTTCTTAGTGCATTTGCTTCCTCTTCCCATTTCTCACTGGTTATTTGTGCCTTTTGTGTTTCTTTCCCAAATTTGCAGGGCTCCAAGAGGAGATTCTTTCCTGGCTTTTTTATTCTAAGACCTGTTTGCTTTTGAATGATTAAGTTACGTGCTAATGAAAGTGAGAAGTACTTTCCAAAGACAGAGAAAGGAAATGGGGAGGTAAGAGTTCTCTATAATTAAAAAATAAAAAGATGAGAAGGAGTAGGGGGTGGTGACAAGGCTTCACCACAAGTTCTTTCCAGATGTCCCTACACAGGTGGGGCTCTAGGTAAGTGCTTCCCAGAGGCAACTCAGATTGCTGAACTCCGATGTATCTCAGGAGCAGAGATTCGCCAGGCTTGGACTAGGGGCAGAACCCTGAAGAACCATAGAGCTCTGCCAGCCACTTCAATCTCATGTAACTTTCCCCGATTCTATGCAGCCCCAGGGAAGGAGCTAGCCCCTAAATAACTGAAGTTGAAATTTCTGCCATTGCATTGGAACGATAGTTTGGAGTTAGAATTCAACCTATTTAAAGAAAATAAAGATAGTAAAAATATTTGCACAATCACGTGTGCCATCTGAGATCCGACCCTGACACTACAATTTTTTTAAATAAAAATTACTTAGTGCTTCTGTAATAAACTCATTCATTCAGAAAATATTTCTTGAAGGGCTTCTAAGTACCAGACATTCAGGATAAAATGGTGAACACAACAGATAGGCCGATGCTTGCGGCCTAGAAGCAGGATAAACCAGTAAACGGGGATTTAAAGGCAGTGTGCCAAGAATAATGACAGGATAGGAAAAGTTTATTAGGGGAGACATAGAGACACTTAACTCAGAATTAAGTATCAGACAAGTGAATGTTCTTCCACAAAAGGGCCTGGAGAGGAGAGAGAACGCACAGAGTATTGGAAGAAGTAAGAGTTAAACACAAAGTTTAAGATCCAGAGGAACAAGAAATGAGTGCAGAGAGGTCACCAAGTTCATGTCTCTGAGGGCCTTTAAGTACAGCCCAAGCCCCTGACTCTTAAGTGATGGCTAAAATTTTCATGTTTAGTAAAAATTGTCCTTGTTTCCAGAGTGTTCTTCTTTCTTCCATTGCATTTTGCATGTATACTGACTGAGCACAGTACTCGTCCGTTGGAACAGCGAGTCCAGTTTGTAAATGTGCTGGCTTATTGCTCCATTTCTCTGAGAGCTATACTACGCAGAGGCGGTGAAAAAGGATTCACGAGCCACAAACAGTTTAAACCGAAAAAGAGCAGTTTCCAGTCTGGCCACTACCTGAAAATGCCTCCTCATTGCACAGGTTTCATTTAGCTCTGTTTTGCTTCCTTTGTTGCAATAACAAACATCCCCAGGATTGCAGCAGCTCAGATCCACTTCTGTGTGAAATAAGGAAGGGGAAATTCACTTCTACTTTCAATTTAGGTCGTATCATCAACTTTTAATATTGTAATTTTGAAAATAAGCCTGTCTTCAGAAACTAACCAGATTGACTGATTTACTAGAAGAGGCTGAAGGTTTACAATCCATGCAGAACTGCACAGACCCAGGCAATGTGGGCTCAGCACCAGCAGGTGATGTGCTCAAGGTTAGGAAGCATTCAGCCCTCTGAGGTAAAAATGTGATAAGGTCACATGTTTTCAAGTCTTTTCTCAATTATATAATCAACACTAGGAAAATTAAAAATAGCTTGAACATTAACTTTGTAGTCACTAGTTCAAATGCAAGGAAGGTCACCTTCCCAGTCACTAAAACTTTCCATTTGCAAGAGCTGGAAAGATTCCAATGAATGCTCTACCTGTCCAAGGCAGTTGACTGAGCAAACTATGATTTAAACGTAAAGGTGTAGCTTTCGATTTAAAGAAAGTTATAAACATAGGGATAAATCGTGCATTCGAAGAGGCACTTCAAACACTCTTTTTTACTCTTGAGTGGCACAAAGCAAACCGAGAATAAACTCTACCTACACAATAACCACACAGCAAGGTAAAGAGTACAACTAGGAGGCCAGCAGGTGTTGTGGAGGTGAAGATGCTGAATGTCTACATGAGTCTATGGCCATACCACCCTGAACCCGCCCGATCTTGTCTGAATGTCTACATGATTCACTGCACCATTAGAGTACTAGACCCAGGAGCTGAAGATAATGCCAGGCACATATGCGTGCATGCCCGAAGTCCCAAAAGGAGACTGGAGGAGAAAGGATTGCAGTGTGGCTATTCCTCCTGGAGTGATTTCTCACTCTCATCTCTCTCTCTCCCTCTCTGGGTGTGTGTGTCTCTGTAGAGAACATACACATCCTATAGCCAAAAAAATTTTAAAAAATAGAATAATATATCAATAAAGAGTATGATTAGTCTAAAGGTGATACAATTGTTTGTTAATTTAGCTTGATAATTTATCTAAATCCTTTGATATACTTGAACTTTTTCAGATTGTGTGAATTCCACTTGGGATCTATGAGATAGGCTGCTAAAGAGTTTATAAATATCACATTTTTCCTGCCCTGGCATGTCCAGCACTGCTGTCCACAGGTCCTCAGGACACATCTACAATTGATACTACACGATGATGTCTAATACCAATTATCACATGCAATGGTCTTCGAGAGAGAGGTACATCGTCTATTCGAGGGGTTGGTATGACCAAAGATGTTTTCTGTGTCTTGAACTATAGGTCCCTCAAGGCCAATAAGTTCACAGTTTTTCTGAGCTTGCTAACCTTAGTTAGGAATGCTTTGATTTCAGTTATGGCAGTGAGGTAGGAGCCATCATACCCTCTAGCCCTCTGCCAGTATAGGAAACAAGACTGAGCACTTAGTGATGCAGCGTTGCTGTATGCCACAGGAGAAGCAGAGCTTAATCCACAATTACTCGGAATTTTACTCTGACTCTCCAAATGTAAGATCCATTTAACATGAGAATTTGAGGGAAATGAGTCACCATGACCTCCTACCTTAATAAGCAATTAAAAAAAAAAAAAGGAAACAGTTTTTATTCCAATAAAGTCATAGGCTGTAGGATACCTGGGTAAACCAATAGGATGCAGATTTATAGAAAAGTAAGAAAGGAAATTGCTTAGACTTATTAGAGATGAATGCTGTGCCGAATAAATTATATTAGAACATTATTTGCATCATAGTTTTATTGAAAAGGAACATTTTCTCTGTAGCTATATTAAAATGCAGAGCTTCAGATAAAATTAAATCCAACAAATATCTGAAACTAAGGATTGTAACAAAAGAGATCACAAAATAATAGAACAGTTGCAATGTTCATCTCTACCGCAGCTGTCAAAATAGACAGATTTGGAGATTATCATTTCCCTGCATAGAGTGGAAAAGGGAAATTTTTTCCTTTGCCCTCTAAAGGTTCGCTGAAAATGATCTGACAAAGGCAGATTGATAGAAGAAGGCATTCAAGCTTTTATGTGCACAGAGGAAAATCACAGGACTTATTTCCTGCTAACCCAATGACGTATAGATGCTTATACCTGCTTCTTCATAGGGAAGGGGAGGGATGGGGTAATGAATGATTAATATGGGGAATAAATGACTACCACAAACATAAATTAATGTAGGGGAAAGTTTAGTGGCATTCTATTCACTTAAACAATTTTGTTGATGAAATGAACTTTTATCAGGCATTTCTCCTATTTTAGATTATTCTGATAGGTGCCGAAGATCCAAGAAAAAAAATAAGAAAGAAAAGAAAAGAAAAAGAAAGAGTAAAAGTAAAAAAAAAAAAAAGACAAAAACCATGAGTTCTACTCTCAAGGAACAAAGAATCTCATAATTTGCCATCAGGAATATGCTTCAATGTCCGATGAAATAAACAGTTATCATTTCTTAGCATCTGTTAAGAAACTGTAGGTAAAGCATAAGATAAACAGAGGTGAACCAAAACACTGTTTGAAAGAGCTTCATGGCTGGCTCCATTGCACAGATAATGTGCTGTTCGGGAGAAACAGGATCCCACACGTCGACTGCTATTCAAAGCCCTGCCAGGTAAACCCAAAACACATCAAGCAGGGGCTAGAGCACTGGAGGAAATGGATCACAGTGTGACCAGATCCTGAAGAGGTTCTCCTCTGTCTCTGTCTCTATTTCTCTCTCACACACATGTATACACTAACAATTTCTGTGGCAAAGGATAAACAGAGAGAATACATTTGTAACATACATGGCGGATAAAAGGTTAATATCCTTTCTTCTTACCTTTTCTCCTTTATTTTCTTCAATAAGCATGTCTTTTGAGTGTTAGCCAACACTGTGTGGAAGTGGAAGATTTAATGGCAAAAAGTATAAATTCACTCCCCCAGACTGCTGCTATCCGAGAAACCTCTTTGGGAACTGGAGAGAAAAATACTCCTTGTTTGTTGCAGGTGGCATTAAGAAGGGCTAAGGTTCTTCTTCCCATTTAAAAAAAAAAAAATGTTGTCAGCAGTTAAGTGCATTCACCAGTGAGGGACAGAGAGAGGGAGAAAGCACCCCCTAGTGGGGCGTGGTCATGACAATCCCGTCTCCTCCATTTCTCCATCCTGTCTGGATGTTAGCCATGTAAGCACAGGCGCCAGCATCTTTTCCAACCTCCCAGTCTGGGATTCAGACCATGAAGTCTACTTTGTGGTATCCTCTTTGCAACCACCAGGTTATTAGGGAATCCAAAAAGGGCTAGATTTCAAACTTCACTGTTTTCCACAGTTGTTGCTACTGGGCAAGAAGCCTATATAGCCCTGTCTGGGGACTCTTGAGTTCTGCTCAGTCTAACAGGCAAGCAAGTCAACTAAACAACCACTGCATGAGGATGCAAGGCAGTAGGGGACGCTCAGCCCGGACTTACCTGGGGGAAGTGGTAATTAGGCTGAGATAAGGCTGAGCAAGATATGCAAATAGAGAAAGTCCAGCAAGTGTGCAAGGTGAGATCCTTGTTCTGTAAAGAGCAACTTGAAAGAAGTGCCATCGCAGAGCCATCTTAGACAAAAATATTAATATAGCATATTAAGGGAAAACATGAAAAATTGCTTATTTCCTAAAGTAATCAAGCAATATGAATTGAAACAGCAATGGCAATACTATTTTTCTTCTATAAAATTGAAAATACTTGGAACCTACAGATGGCATAATAGTTACCTCACTGGATTCCCACATGGCCAACCACAGTCAAGTCCTGAACCCAGTGGCTTGAAACTCACACCAGGTGCATGTGCATGCATGCCCAAAATCCCTAGAGGAGAAGGGATTGCAGTGTGGTTCATCCCCCCTGGAGGAGGTGATTTCTCACTTTCTCTCTCTCTGTCTCTCCATCTCTCCGATGAGCATTAGAGCCCTATAGCAAAAATAACTCTCAAAAAAAAAAGAGTTGAGAATACTTGATCAACTGTGCCAAAAGTCTTGAAAGAACTCATACCCTTTGTTCAAGTAATTTTGCTCTTAAAACTCTAATATTAAATAAAAACAATAATAAAAATGCAAAGATACAAATGGAAGGGCATTCATAATCAAGTGTGAGGGATGCCATCACCAAGGAACGTATTAACAATGTTCTATATCCACATAGTAGAATATATTTGGCCATTAAATGGAATGAAGTTCTTGAGACTAGCAGATGACATAATGGTTACATCACTGGACTCCCACATGGCCAACCATGGTTCAAATCCCAGACCTAGTGGCTTGAAACACACCGGGCGCATGTGCATGCATGCCCTAAATCGTGAGAGGAGAATGGAGGAAAAGGGATTGTGGCATGGCCATCCCCCCAAGAGGATGGCTTCTTGCTTTCTGCCTCTCTCTCTGGTGAATGCACATGCCCTTTAGCAAAAAAAATACCCTAAAAAAGAAAGAAATGAAGTTCTGATATGTATCATACTATGCACTTTTTCTTCCTTTCTTTTATTTTTTTTGAGAAGTTTTTGCTATAGGGCACATGCACTCACCAGGCAGAGAAAGACAGAGAGACAGAAAGTGAGAAATCACCCCCCAGGGGGGATGACCACACTGCAAACCCTTCTCCTCTGTTCTCCTCTCGGGATCTTGGGCACGCACACACACACACCCGGCGTGAATTTTAAGCCACCGGGTCCGGGATGTGAACTGCAGTTGACTACGTGGGAGTCCAGCGACATAGCCATTACACTAACTGCTGGTCCTGCATTTTTTCTTTTTTAAGTTTGCTAGAGGGCATGTGCATTCACTAGAAATAGAGAGAAGAAGAAAGTAAGAAACACCTCCATGAGGAATGGTCATGTTGCAATCCCTTCTTCTCCATCCCTTCTTTTGGGATTTTAGGCAAGCACATGTATGTGACCAGTGTGTTTATCAAGCCACTGAGTCGGGAACTTGAACTGCATGGTTGACTGTGTGAGATTCAGCCACTTTAACTACTGCATCACCAGCTGGCCAACACCATGTATAATTACTGAAAATCTGGTGCTAAATAAAGAAACCAGACACAGAAGACCATGCTTAAAGTCATGAAGCAGGGAGAGAATGGGAGGGATAGACAGGGGCGTAGTAACTAAAGAGTAGAGGATTTCTCAAAGTGATGAAAAAATGTTCTAAAATTGACCGTGATAACCTTGCGCATATTTGTGAATTTGCTAAAAACGATTGAACTGCATGCTTTAATGGGTAAATCATATGATATGTGAATTTTACCTCAATATGTTTTAAAAAACAGTAAGTTGGGGCCAGCAGATGGCATAGTGGTTAAGGTGCTGGACTTCCACATGGCCAAACTGCAGTTTGAGTCTGGGATCCAGTGACTTGAAACTCATGCTGGGTGCATGTGCATACAGACCAAAAATCCCTAAAAGGGAATGGAGGAGAAGGGATTGTGTTGTGGCCATACCCCCTGGGGTTGATTTCTCATTCTCTCTCTCTCTGTTGGTCTCTATGTCTCTAGCCAGCACATGCGCCCTATAGCAAAATTCTCTTAAAAAAAATTATGATAGCAAAAAAGGAAGAAAGAAATTAATGTCACTCAAATTTCTAAATGATTAGACAATATCAGATACATATATTAATTAGAATAATATGTGTGAAATATTGTATAATACAGTGTTAAAGTATAAAAATAGAATGTTATCTGGGAACCAGCAGTTGCGTAATGGCAATGTTGCTGGACTCCCACGTGGTCGATTGCGGTTAGCATCCCGGACCGGTGGCTTAAAACTCACGCCGGGTGCATATGCGTACATGCCCAAGATCCCAAGAGGAGAATGGAGGAGAAGGGATTGTGGCGTGACCATCTCCCCTGGGGGATGATTTCATTTCTCGCTTCTCTATGTCTCTCTCTGTCTGGTGAGCACACACGCCCTATAGCGAAAAAAATCTCTCCCCCCCCCAAAAAAAAGAAAAGAAAAGAATAGAATGTTATCTATATTTATCTATATAACATAGATGTTGATTATCTAGTTATTTCTGGGTGTTGTTATTTGCAGGTGATTTTTATTTCTTATTTTATTTATTTATTTATTTATTTATTTGCTTCATTCAAACTCTTCTGTAGCATTGGCATCTGTTTTTACAGTTAAAAGAAATAACACAGGGGCCTGCTTGCTGGTGGTGTGATGGTTAAAGGCACTGGACACCCACATGACTGACCGTGGTTCAAGTCCCAGATCTAGAGACTTGCTTTCTCATTTTCCCTCTCTCACTCGCTCTGTCCCTCTCTGGTCAAATTTTAAAAATAAATAAATAATTAAATAAAGTTAAATAACAAAGAACACATTAAAGCAAAAAAAAAAAAATTAAACAAATGGGTAAAAATTAAGAAAATGATGATAACTAAATCTCTGGGAGAAAATTAAAGGACCTAGAAGTGAAAATAGTGAACTTTAGTAGTTCACTGGTTTCTTTCCTGTTTGTTCCCTTTTAAAAAAAAGAAAAGTGTGTAATATTTTACCAATTAACTTTGTGCCCTACACTTCCTGTGGTGAGCCACAGTCTATTTAAAACTTCTTTTTTTCTCTCCTGTTAGTCATTCAGAAGAAAAAGCAAGCTGTTCGTAAAAGATATACAGATCTTTTAAAAGCCTATGTTCTTCTTGTGATTTGAATGTAAAACTAAGAAATTAAGATAAAAAAGAGTGATTCAATCAGCACTCCATGTCAGTGTCAGAAGATTGCTAAGTTGCTAACTCACGTGAAAATGAAAAACACTATAAAGAACTTCTAATAAAACTCTTAAAACCAATAAAACTTGTAGAATTATTTAAGCTGACCTATGTGTGGAATATAGGCAGCTTAGAAACAATCTTTTCTAAAGCCCTCTTTACCCTTTCAAAACAGAAAAAAATACAGTGTGATTATATATGGAAATATCACTAATTTTAGAAACTCATATGTAGGGATGGTATAAATGTCTCTTACTGGCTTTAAAATACTTCATCAACAGGAACAAAAAGGGGAAAATGGATAGATGAAGCATATGTGGTAAAACTTTGATAATTATTAATACCGGTTATTGATACATTTGAACTTATATGTTTTGAAAGTTTTTATAGCATAATTCTTTAAGTGGAATGATATTTTAAATTTCTTTAAAAGAGTATAAATTTAACCTAAAGAAAGATATTAATCAATGGTAAGAGGCATAGAGGAAGTTTGCTTATCTTAGTTAATGTAAATTTTAACTTTGAAACTGTGAACATGGGTAAGACATGCAGAAAAAAATTGACTTGCAAATTTGAAGAGGTCCTAAGATTCTCTCTCTCTGTCTTGTTTTTTGGGTTTTTTTTAGAGAGAGACTTTTGCTGTAGGGCGCATAAAATTGCCAGAGAGACAGAAAGTAAGAAATCACCCTCCAGGGGGTAGATGGCCATGCCACAATCCCTTATCTTTCATTCTCCTCTTGGGATTTTGGGCACGCACACACATGCCTGGCATGAGTTTTAAGCTGCTGGGTCCGGGACTTGAACTGCAGTTGACTATGTGGGAGTCTAGTGATGCAACCATTACACCATCTGCTGGTTCTAAGATTCTCCTTAGTTAACACAAATGATTATTCCTGACTTGTTTCTTATCTTGAGGAAAATCTTTCAACTTTTCACCATCAAACATGATTTTAACTGTAGGACTATAATACATAGCCTGTATTGTATTGTATTTTGTATTGTATTATTGTATTGTATTGTATTGTATTGTATTGAAGTACATTCCTTCCTTACCTAACTTGTTCCGAGTTTCATCAGGAAATCAGGTTGCATTTTTTCAAATACTTTTTTCTGCATTTATTGAGATGATCATATGACATTTGTCCTTCACTCTGTTAATACAGTGTATCATATTTATTGATTTGCATATGTGGACTTCTCTTTGAACCTCAGGGATAAATCAAACTTGATCGTAGTGCACGTTACTTTTAATTTGTTGTTACACTCAGTTTGCTAAAATTTTGTTCAAGATTTTTATACATGTGATTACTGGGCTATTGGCCTGAAAAAACTTTTCACTTTTGGTGTTATGTTGATGCCCCCAAAATTTCAAACTTTGGAGCATTTTAGATTTTGAATTTTTGGATTTGTGTTGTTATCTCCTCTACTTTAGAAATACACATTCCAAGGTAAAGCTACTGGATAATATTATTTTAGCATTATATTTCCAACCATAGTTCTTTTGAAATGACCATGTTTTGTGCTTGAAACTTACCTTGCACACCCACATGAGTGCCCAGGATCTGGTTGGACAGGGCAATGGAGAAGGGATACCATGACCAGACCCTGTAGAAGGTCTTTCTCATGCTCTTAGTGTCATGTATGCATGCACATGCTCTATGGTGAATAAAGCAAAAAAAAAAATGTAATGATAATAATGTTAATATTATTGACCAGTGACATTTAATATTTTTAAAAGATTCTTTTTTATAATTACTTTATTTAGTTTTTTAAATTTATTCATTCATTTATTTTCATTTTCCAGAGAGAGAGAGAGAGAGAGACAGTGAGAAAGCAAGCGGCCAGTCCAGGACTTGAACTGTGGTTAGCCATATGGGAGTGTCCAGTGCCTTAACCACCATGACACCTGCTGGACCCTGACATTTAATATTAACTGTTCTTTCCTGAAACCATACCTTTGGTTTCTAGAAGTATATTTTCTTTTAGTAGTCTCCCAATTTACTGGAGGATTCGTGGTCTATTTCAGAATCTCATCTTCATTTACTTAAATCTTAAATATTTATATTTTATAAGTATTCATTCTTGGTATTTTTCACTTCTTAATTAACAACAATGATTCTCAGTTTGTGTATTTGTGGGAGAGAAAGGGAAGGAGAACTGAAGGGACTGAACAGAATTACTAGGAAGGTTTTTTTCAAAAAAAAAAAATCATCCCTGACCTATAGAAGATTCTGCCATATCCTCTGAAGGGAAAAGTGTACTGTATTTTAACTTATTGTGATATTGTTTTGTAGCTTTATAAAGCCTTAATATTTCTTTGATTTTTGTGGCACACTTAAAAGTACATCTAAAAATGCTAGGTTGCAAGTGTTCAGAGAACCCGTTTCTTCCTCTCCTTATATTCCTTTCCTGGGTCATAAAATAGGTACTTTCACCCAATTCTCTGGCCTCTCAAGAAGGACTTTTTTTATTCAATACTAACTTCTCTTGGGGGTTTTAGGGAGGAAGCTGCTATCAATCTCTTGACCTTTTCATTAGTTCATTCTCTAGAGAAGAGATGTACTTAATTGGGAAAATCAGTGAGAGACTGATACTTGTTGGCCCATGTTTGTTTACTGCACAGGTTATTGTCTTAAAGGTCATTATTTAAAACAGTGACCTTATTTCTTGAAGCTAATTCTTTCTCCTTCACTCCCTATTCTTGGTTTTTGTGTACTGTGCACATGTAGACACACACACACACACACACACACACACACACACATCTTTGCAACACATTCTTTGCCACATGTTCTTTTCGTCTCTTTCTTTGGATAACTAAATATCATTTGCCTAACCCTGCAAAGGAAGCCTGAAGTTTTCCCAGTACTTATCCTGCACCAAGTTTGGGTCAATGGACGGTAAGTGGACCCCGCAGTATTCACCAATGTGGCAAGGGGTCATGAAACGGCTGATATTGAGAGGCCAGTCAGTG
This sequence comes from Tupaia belangeri chinensis, assembly GCF_000334495.1. Classification (NCBI taxonomy): domain Eukaryota; kingdom Metazoa; phylum Chordata; class Mammalia; order Scandentia; family Tupaiidae; genus Tupaia; species Tupaia belangeri. Next base: position 267,957 of record NW_006206824.1, read on the forward strand.
GTGTTGAAGCTAATTCTTTCTCCTTCACTCCCTATTCTTGGTTTTTGTGTGCTGTGCACATGTAGACACACACACACACACACACACACACACACACACACACATCTTTGCAACACATTCTTTGCCACATGTTCTTTTCGTCTCTTTCTTTGGATAACTAAATATCATTTGCCTAACCCTGCAAAGGAAGCCTGAAGTTTTCCCAGTACTTATCCTGCACCAAGTTTGGGTCAATGGACGGTAAGTGGACCCCGCAGTATTCACCAATGTGGCAAGGGGTCATGAAACGGCTGATATTGAGAGGCCAGTCAGTGGTGCAGTGGCAATGAACTAGACCCACATGGGAAAGGTCCTGGGAACCCTGCTGAATCTCCTTCTCTCTATCTCTTTCTCTATCTCACTTGCTCTTTCTCTTTTTTTCTCTCAGAGGTAAATGAATAAACTTTTTGGAAAAAACTGGTATTCAGCCATTTTGCTTTTAATTCCCTATGTGATTATTTCATCAGGACATTGGAGTAGAAGCAAGTGAGTAGCACTCAGCAGATCAAGTTTTTTTTTTTTTTAAAGTGATATTACATGTATTTTTTCCTTCATTAAGAAAATGTAACTTTTTCTTTATGAGTTCCTTTAGAAAACTGAAGACTATTGGACATCCAAACTGAACCTGGATCACTAACAGAGAACTCACACCTGCCCACAAGACCTACATGATGTAGTATTTCATGGCCACAACCTACTAGTGTGTCAAGGGAACATCTTAACAGGTTATGACAAGAGTTTTTAAAACACGAAATAGAAAAGAACAGAAATTTTCAGAATGCACTGGTTTATGAGGACAACAGAAGGATAAAAAAAGAAAATCTCAATGTGGTTAACCATCCTACCTATCTTTAGATGAAACATAAGTAGGGAAGTAGAGACTCAAATTATTCATACCATCTGCATCCATGCCCTATGCTTTTGGCTATAGCACATATCTCAGTTCTGCTGGTTTGAAACAATGTACCTCCTAAATGCAGCAGTTGATAGTTTTCCTAAATATGAACCTAGATCTTGGTGTTAAGTTCCAAGCACATTTGTTTTACTCCTTGTGTCCCATCTGTGGGATAATAACTATACTTACTCATGAAATTTGTTAAAGGCTGAATTGTGTACCTACAAAATATATATGCTTGACTAACAGCGTGGTTCAAGTCCCAGACTCCACAGCTTGAAAAATATACCAGGTGCCTGTGCATGCATGCCCAAAATCCTGAAAGAAGAATAGAGGAGAAGAGATTGCAACATGGCCGTCCCCCACCCACACCCCCAGGGAGTGATTTCTCTCTCTCTCTCTCTCTCTCTCTCTCTTTCCATTCAGCGAGTGCTTGCTCTCTATAGAAACCTTTGTGTGTATGTGTGTGTGTGAGTGTGTGTGTGACTCTATAGAAAACTTTGTATGTGTGTGTGTGAGTGTGTGTGTGTGTGTGTGTGTGTGTGTGTGCAGGATCTCTAACCCCCTACACTCAGAATAGAGACAAGGCCTTTAAAAAGACAACTGGTTTAAATGGGGTCTATAGGGTGAACCATAATCCTATGTGACTGGTGTCCTCGTAAGAATAGAAGATTAAGACAGACTGAGAGCTGAGAGCAAGTGAGCACATATGTGCTTGCACAGAGGAAAAGATCATGCGAGGACACAGGGAAAAGACAGCCATCTTCAAGACAAGGAGAAAGGCCACAATCCTGCCACTCCGTTTCTTGTACTTCTACCCTCCACCCTCCAGAACTGGAAGGAAATAAATTTCTCTTCTTGAAATCACCCAGTTTGTGATATTTTTTCGTGACAGACGTCATGAACGGGTACAGGCTGTTATGCAGATTAAAAGCTGACATATATAAAGTATCTAACGATATGAATTTCCTGTCATTGCTGCCCTCAAAGTTCATTTTCTGTGTATTTTGAATTCTCAAAGCACGTTTTCTTCTTGTGCATAGAGATTTACTTTTTTACTGTTTGTCATTTCTGCTAATTTGTGAGCCTCCAAAAGAGCGAGCAAGATACCATGTTGAACTGTTCAAATAGAAAATAGTTTGAGGGTTCAATAAATAATGGGTCTTCAGAAAAGTCCCAATGCATTTTTACATAGAAAAACATGCCATGCCTTTTCTAGTCACCCAATAGTTGTTAAATTAATAAAGGCCTTGTGACTAATATAAGGTGCTCTATTAAATTATTTTTACTAAAAATGGACTAAATGATTGAGCATTTCTTTTTTCCCATTCATTTCTGGATTCATGTCCCATTTACTTTAAAAATATATGTATTTAAGGATATAATGTAGATTGCAGAACTGAATCTTATATTGCTAATGGCCTTACAGAAAGATGTTGAAAGAAGAATAGAGGAAGCAGTTACAAAGAGTATGATGACAGGAGCTTGGGTAACCACAGAAAGTCTATTAGGGAGGCAAGTGTGGCCTCGCAGGGGAGAAGGGACCTTGGTTAGAAGAGCACGCTGTCCTACTCACTAGTGTGGACAGTTCTTGCTTCTATGACAATGGTACATTTAGCACAGGGATGTGGGTCATCTGTGATTTGCGAGTCTGATGTAGCAGGGTTAAGCCACCTGTATAGAATTCCTAGTCATTCCCAGAATGGCAGGCACCGTTTGTTAATCTTGTCTGTATTGATGTTCAAGTCAGAGTTGACATTGGTTGTGTGTCAGACCACTGAGAGACTGCTGGGATGTATATCCCTGAGTATCGAGTAGGAAGACATTTTTTAAAAAAAGTCGAGTTTACTTTGAGGAAAAAGGTCTGTTCCTCTTGCTTTATACTTGAGAATGTAGTGGTGTCTAAGAGGTAGCAAGAAGAGGATTTTTGGACTGTGTAGCGCAGCCAGGCCTTAAAGTTGCAGGTAAGAGTCCATCAGGACAAAAACAGCATAACCTACTGAGTTGAAAACAATCCATAATCTATTAATAAGATGGTGGCTGTGACTTGACTAGCAGAGACAGGTGCATCATTAGGCCTCGAAAATGTAAGTGTAGGTTGTAATTTGGTTCAGAGAATCAATAAAATCCCAGGCATTTTTCAGAAAGGAAGGAGATTGTGAAACAGGTAGATGTCTTATTTGGTTACTGTATATACATCTTGTCTCTAAGGCAGTGAAAAAAAAGTTCTGGGTCAAAAAACTAAAGATGACTTAACAAGCCTGGAAAATGTCAAAGCGGAACCCATAACTAAAGTAACATTGGAGTCTAAGTAGCTTCTGCATGAACAAACACCTATCATTCTTCAGTCTGCAAAGATCAAATAGGATGAAATCAGACCAGCCATGGGGACCCAGGGCGAATGCAACACTGCACTGCTGGGGCCATATGGGAAGGTCCCAGCCTTGCAGCCTAAGGTCTCCTTGTACACACTGGGTGTGCATGGCTAGCTGGAGCTGGGGATGGGATCATGGTGTAAAGACTCTATCTCTGTCTGTCCCCTCTGTCATAGAAGAAATCATCTTTTGTTGTTGTTGTTGTTGTTACTTATTTATTTTTAGAGGGTTTTGCCTTAGGGCGAATGCATTTGCCAGAGAGAAACAGAAACAGTGAGAGGGAAAGTGAGAAATCATCACCACCACCCACTCCCCCCCCACCCCCGGGAGTGGATGGCCACACTGCAATCCCTTCTCCCCCATTCTCTTTTCAGGATCTTGAATGCATGCACACACGTGTGCGTGCACACACACACACACACACACACACACACACCTAGCATGATTTTTAAGTCACTGAGTCCGGGTTTCAAACCATGGTTGGTGAAGTAGGAGTCCAGCAACATAACTGCATGCCATCTGCTGGCCCCAATACTCTTTTATTAAAAATGAAATGAAAGTTCACAATATGAAGACAGGTATGGATAAAACACACATAGATTTCCTCAGCAAATACTGAGTTTCAGAATGGGAGGGATCAGACTTGATGAAAAGTCAATACTGTACAAGAACTTTGAGATCACCCTAATCCAATCTTCTTGTTAAAAATGAAGGAATTGAGACCCAGAGAAGGAAAGTGATCTTTCCAAGCACCTGCTGGTAGAGCGGAACTAAGATGAGGCCTTATTTCTCTATCCAACCACCTCTTTTAACTATATTCTGAGGCCTCATATAGCACCCTGGCTGCTAGTAACAATGCCTACCATAGAAGCCCTCTCAGGTCTGTTCAATTCATTCTCGTTTATTAACTAGCAAATTCAGACAAGAGGTAGTTTATTCTAAGGTAAAAAGAGCAATAATCATCTGCTTTACCCTGTCAACCCATCCACAGTGTTAGGATTTCCAGTGATCACTCTTAAAGAGGAAAATTCCTAAGCCAGAAGAGAATCAAATGCCTGTATCACTGCTTTCTAAATGGCAGCCAGGGACACTTTCCTGGATTTTCTAAAATTGTACAACCTAGATACCAACTAAGTCCCCAGCATCTGATCAGAAGTGACCCACTTTGATGGTGTCCCATCAAAAGGTGAACAGCTATTCAGCTATTTTTAATGATTAGTGATGACCTTAATGGTGTGTCAATATATCAAGCAGAAACTGCCTACATTTTTTTTCTTTTTATCTATTTATTTATTTTGCATTTTTTAATTTGCAATAAGGCACATAAGTTTGCCAAAGAGAAAAAGAGAGAGAAAGTAAGAAAATACCCCCTAGGAAGGAAGGCCATACTATAATCTCTTCTCCTCTCACAATTTTGGGCACACACACACACACACACACACACACACACACATTCCATGCATTTTTTTTTAAGCCTTTGGGTGCAGGACTCAAACCACATAGTTGACTATGTGGGATTCAACTCTCTTAACCACCATACCACTGCCTAGCTCAGATTTACATATTGTAACTGGAAGCATATTGGAGGATCCTTTTGACTCTTAAATCTTCCCCATATATGTTCCTTTGCTTTATCCATATATTCACATTTTTTTTTCCTTTTAGTTTGCTATAGGGTGCATGTGTTCACTTGGGAGAAAGAGAGAGAGAGGAAAAAAATGAGAAATCACCCTCCCTCTAGTGGGGATGGCCACATCACAATCCCTTCTTCTCCATTCTCTTCTCAGGATTTTGGGCATGCACGCAAATGTACCCAGTGTGTTTTTCAAGCCTTTGGGTCTAGGACTTTAACTGCACAGTAGACCATATGGGATGCAGCTGTCTTAAACTCCATTCCACCAACTTATCCTGAATCCACTTTTTAAAATACAATATCTATTAAAACAACCTCAATATCTTGATGTAATTTAGTTTCTCAGCTGAAAATGTTATTCTTGATTAAAATTACCTTGAGTTTTAGGCCACTAGTCCATTGTGAAGGTAAGCTGCTTGCTAAAAATGACAAAAGAGCAAGGATATGCCTCAAGAGAAATAGCATATTTCTCAATATTTGCTGGGTCTTCATATTGTTAGCTAAGCCATTGCAGCTGCAGAAGCAAAAGCTGTTTTGCTCTGTCCTTTTCCAAAGTGAATGTTTGCTTTCAATTTCCCTTTAAGTGTATGCTAAGAAAGTTACTGTTAGGCCAGCAAGTGGCATGGAGGTTAAGGCACTGGATCCCACGTGGTGTACTGAGTAGTTCAAGTCCCAGACATGGTGTCCTGATAAATCATGCCAGGTACACGTGCATGTGTGTCTAAGATCCTGAGAGAAGAATGGAGGAGAAGGGATGGCAGTATGGCTATAGCCCCCTGTGGGGGGTGATTTCTCTCTCTCTCTCTCTCTTTTTATCTGTCTCATTTTGGTGAGTGCACATGCCCTATCGCCAAAACAAAAAACAAGATGAAATGAAAAGAAAGTTACTGTAGGACTGAATAGGGAGGGAGTTTCTGAACACAGAGTTTACCACTGTAGCTCTAAAGGTGGGGGCAGATAAGTAAACATAAACACGAACAAACTATATTCAGTAATTGACTCTAACTTTGAGTTTAAAGGGCTAAGGATCTATAGAGAAACAAGCTCAAAATCCCCAAGGCTGTTGTTAAAGAGAATCTTGGCAGCATCTCATTTTCTCAGAGACTGACAACATTTTCCACTCCAGATGAATTTCTTTATCTTGAATACAGTTATATATCCTAGGTTTATGAACAAGATTCTTAGCTAATATCTTTATCGTATAGTAATCGAAAAATGAAATAATAATCTCACCATTTGTCTAACCGTATGTGTTGGAGGTGATTAAAAGAGGTCATCTTATCTATCCTCTCTTATGAAAACCATCCCCTAATCCAGATGATCCCTTACTTTATTTGGGCAGTTTTAAAAATTAAAGAACTCTTGGGTGTGAAGTTTCCTTGAGCTGTACACATAAACATTTTTAGTTTGTAAGTGCATGGTATGCTAAAACTTGTCCACTGGAGGGGCCAGCAGGTGGTCCAGTGGTTAAGGTACTAAACTCTCACATAGCCAACCATGGTTCGAGTCCCAGACCAGGTGGCCTGTAAAAATGTCACACCAGGCACATGTGCATGCATGCCCAAAATCTCAGGAGGAGAATGAAAGAGAAGGGATTGTCATGTGGCCATCCCCTCGTGTGGGGTAATTTCTCACTTTCCCTCTCTCTGTTTCTCTGTCTCTCTTCAGTGAGCACAAACATCCTATGGCAAAAACCTTTAAAAAAAAATAGCCCACTATTAACTATCCTATGGAAGTTTTACTGGTGACAGAAAACTCTAAAATCATAACAAAAAATTATGTACTATTACTGTCTTTAGTGAGAGCAAAATGTGGTGAAAATTGCAATTGAATTTTTACTGAGAAGTATACATGTTAGGCATCTACTACATACTAATAAATATATGTTGAATGAATAAGTGGAATGATGCTTTGCCTGATGAGAAGGAAGTGCTACTTAATGATAAGAAAAGATAAGATATTTTCACATTTGAAAGTAGAAAATTGTAGGAACTTGAAGAAATGGCCAAATACAATATATTTTGAAATGGAACATGCAATTGATATGTTGCCTCTTGCTTATTATAAGTCAGTTAAATAAAGCAACGAACCTACATTAGAAGGTTTTGGAGACACATTCAGATTTTGATAACTTTGTTTATATGACCTTTAGATACAGGTAGAAGCAGAAGAACTAGTTTATCCTGCTCATTTTAAGAGCATACATTTTAATTGGCCTCAATGGTTCTCCAAAGGACTACTTGCCCACCTAGGTACTAATGAAACTTTTTTAGCATGAGAAGCAGGTGACATAATGAAAAGAGCACAGTTTAGATCCTATCACAGTTGGGCACAATCACAAACTACCATCTATAATTGAATGTGATAAAGAACAATAAATATCTTTGAGCCTTCTTTTTCTTATCTGAAACATGGAGGCAATAATGTTACCCATTTAGGATTCTTGTGAGGATTAGTGATAACATATTAAAAATTCCTTAAAATATAGATGTTAAATAAATTACAGCTATTATTAAAATTATGGGAAAAAAGGTAATATTTTAAAATAATACAGAATTATAGAATATTCATTGACCTAAAAACAATACCACTCAAGACTATAATTCAGGATCTAAAGTATAATTCAGAATCTGAAGTAGTCTTTTCTATTCGGTATATTGTTCTTTTTTTTTTCATTTGCATTAAAAAATTCAAGCTTTTGAATAATAATATGATGAACACCTATATACCTGCACAAAGATTCAAAAATTGACAATATTTTGCCACATTTGCACTCTCCTGCTGCTGCTAATGAGCACACGTATTTTTTGGGAAAAGTTGAATATACCATGACAATTCATTTCTAAATATTTCAGCATGCCTTTCTTAAGAATAAACACAGTCAGGGGACAGCAGGTGGCGTGGTGGTAAAGGACTCTGGACTCTCCCACATGACTGACTGTGGTTCGAGTCTGGACCCGGTGACTTGTTTTCTCACTTTCCTTCTCTTTCTCTCTCACTCACTCTGTCCCTCTCTAGCCAAATTGAAATAAATGAAGTTAAATAAAAAATAATTCTATAAAATTTTTAAAAAAGAATAAAGATAGTCAACAAACTCATTTATCCTGTACATCAATCACGAAAGGCAAGTGTTAACAAATTATAATTGTCATACACTAAATTCACTTTCCTGAGTTTGCAATAACTACAGTGGTAGACCACTCTAGTGAAACCTACGGAAGGCTTATAAAGCAGAATAGAATGCTTTATGCAGTAAGTAGTCTTAAAGTACCTATTTCATACATATTAGAATTTTATCAGCAGCAGCAGCAGCAGTTCTCACAAAAACATGTGCTTTCTTAACAGCTGTGGAAAGATAAAAATGATGTGTGGACACATCCAGAGATCTAAAGCCCAGTTTTCCAAATTTGATTACACACTGCTGAGTTTTCCCCTTCTTACTCTGCAGTGTCTCCAGACAATAGCTCAGCTGTGCTGGATCAGGACTGTCACACCCGATCCAGCCACCCCAAGAGAACTGGCTTACAGAACTGACTTTCACAATACTGTCCTTTCCCCTCAGCCTTATCTGTACACTCAACCTTTTCTTCTACTTTTATTGATGCATGATTCAGTCAATTCTACCTGAGGCAAGTCAGTATGCAAACTCATTGTTGACAGTTTCCTCTTTTCAAAATTTCTTCTTTTCCAGCCTTTGCACCATTATCACAAATAATATCTCACTCTCCAAATCCTAGCCTTTTTCTATTGCTTTTTCTTTTCTGCAAAATAAAAAAAAAATCATACCAACCACTACTAATTAGCTACTTATCTTGGACAAATAGCTTTAAACCTCCTAGACTTCAGTTTTCCCTTGTGATGTAGGTTAAATGACTCTATTCGCAAAGCAGGCATTGAGAATTAGCTTTTTGTTTGTGTGAAGTTAAATAGGTGGATTTTGACCTCAACCTGCTTAAGTTCATATTTCTGCTTCTCACTTATGAGCTTGATGGCCATGAGAGCTATTTAATTTTCATTCTCATATTTCTCATTTGTAAAATAGTTGTCTTGTAATGTTGAGTTAATATTTATAACCAATGACATTCACTGTAACTGAAATATGTACAAGTAGTGTTAGGGGTATACCCATGTGTCAAGGTGTTAGAAGAAATACTTCATACAAATTTAATTTTAATAAAGGCTCATTGATCAAAGAATGGTTTGTCAATGTGGCAGCCCCCACAACTGGTTCTGAGGATAACCAGGGCTGCCACGTGATTGGAAAACATTCATGGCAGAAAGAGGAAAGTGACTACAGAGAACAGAAGTGAGGTAGAAAAAGAGCTGGATTGGTTACAGCTTGGCCTTTTGCCTTATTTGAACACGATTTGAGCGGTTGGCCATCTGTGATTGGCTGGCCATGACCATGGCTGCCATGACTGGCTGTGACTCAGCTGTTTGCTACGGAAGCATATTCCAAGGTTAGCTTTTCACTTTATTCACGTACTAAATTAGGTTGCAGTATGTACATAAAAACTCAAGTATGAGAGTACAGACTTTTTGTCAGGCCAATTTTAGTTTGCTTTAACAAAGTAAATGAATACCAGAGGTTTAAAGCAAGGTTCTCACCCAAATATATATTGAGTATATGTCAAAGATATGTAACTGTTTAATGAGAGGAATGGACAGAAAAAAATCATTAACATACAGAAGAATGAGTAGAAACTAGTGAAACAGGTTATGAAACAGTATACCACAATACGCTGTTATTTACTTATTTTTTAGACAGAGTCTCACTATGTTGTGACCCTCCTGTCTCAACCTCCAGATAACTGGGACCATAGATACATGCCATTGAATTCAACATTTAGAATGAGCTGGGAATGACCCAATTATCAATTGTCATTGACAATTCAATCTGTACTTTAAAAAAGTACTAGTAGAATTATTATCAAATACACACAACGTAATGAAGTGTTCAATGTTGAAGAAGTTGACTACGTCTGTTTCCTTGATTTCACTCCTGCACACTGTATGCATGCTTAGAAAAACTGCACCCCACAGAGATGTAAAACAATTATATGTAAACCAGAAATCACAATTTAAAAATAAAAAAAAGAAAGGAAGGAGAGACTAGTAAATGCAAGAAGAAATTCAAAAGCTCGTGGAAAAATGAAATTAAAGTATAAGCTTATTTTGAAGCCAAAAAAAGGAAATGCAGAGTTTTTCTCACAATACACATTTTACTATGCATTTTTTAAAGACCTTCCCATATAAGTCTATAGAAGAAGAATGCTGAAAAAAATTCAATACTGATTAATATCCTTCAGGGCAATAACATAATTTTGGGGTTATCTCTTCTAATTAAAAGATGATATTTTCTTCTCTACCAGACAACAGCAGGCTCCACCTACCTTTAGGTACACTGATTATTCTGTAGTATGACAGTGAAAGCACATTCTGTCCATATTTCCCTTATCTTAAAGTTGTGAATTTTTTGCAGACAATTGACTGATAGTTCAATCCATCAATAAATTGAATATTTCCAATACAAAAGAAGAAGATAAGTACTAGGGGGCTTGCTATTTTGTCTATCTTCTAATTTCCACATGGTATGTGCACTTGAGAGAGACCAAGAGAATGTACAACCCACTGAGGCATTGTCATGTTGCAACCCTCTTTCCTCCTTTTCTCCATCCCGTCAGGATTTGAGGCATGCACACACATATGCCTGGTATACTTTCCGAGTTACCAGGGCCAGATTTAAACCACAGATGGCCACGTGGGCTCCACCTCCTTCAATCACTAGGCCACAGGTAAGCCCTTAAGTCAATTATTTTGAAGTCTTCTTTTCTGCCTCTTCCATATGTATAGAACAGAAGCAGCAGAAAAGAATATTTTTTCTCTATGAATAGGTAAAATTCATATGCAAGTCTAACTTTACTAAAGTAATTTATTTGCAATTAGGCATCGCAATCTTATAACAACATGCAAGTAAAATGAGCAATTCTGGTTTCAGAGAAAATTTCTTTAATGTGCTTTTTAAAATATTTATGCCTTTCCTTTTGAAAATCTGTGCTTAAATACTGAGTAACATCTGAAAAGTTTGCACAAGACCACCATGCATCAACCTTACTACATTACATGGCAGGAAATGTAACCTTGATTTAAAACCTTTCTATAAAAGGGCTCATGCAAGACAATAAAAAAAAATGAAGATAAACAGTCTGTAAAACAGCTAAAGGTATGAACAGAAAGCTAAAAAGAGGGACTACTGTTTAGCATGCCTGTGGGAATATGTCACTAGCACTCAAAACAAATTAAAGCAAAATAACAATATTAACTTTAATTAACCTTAATTTGCTTCCTAGGACTGCTATAACAAATTACAATAAACTTGAGTGCCTTAAAAAAGAAAGAGAGAGAGAGAGAGAGAGAGAGAGAGAGAGAAAGAAAGAAAGAAAGAAAGAAAGAAAAGAAAGAAAGAAAGAAAGAAAGAGAGAAAGAAAGAGGAAGGACGAAGAATAACAGAAATTTATTCTCTCTTAGTTCTGGAGGCTGGAAATCTGAAATCATTGTGTCCACAACACGGTGCTCTCTAGAGGCTCTAAGGGAGAATTCTGTTTGCCTCTTCCTGCTTCCAGTGTTTGCTAACAGTCCTTGGCAGCCCTGGGCCTTTGGCTTGCAGCTGAATCACTATGATCTCAGCCTCCATCTTTACATGATGATCTCTCTCTCTCTCTCTCTCTCTCTCTGTGTGTGTGCGTGTGTGTGTGTGTACACTTGTATGTGTGACTTTTCCCCTTCTTTTAAGGATATATTCTAATATAGTATGACCACAACATAATGTGATTACATCTATAAAGACCCTATTCCTTTTATTTTTTTTTTAACTAATTTCTGTATTTCTTCCATGAGAGAGAGAGACAGAGAGACAGGCACCCCCAAGGTTCTCACGCCACTATCCACACTAGTTCCAGCCAGCCCAGATCACACAGCGGTGTATATCTCTGGCATGCTCAGGGAGATCCCAGGATGTGAACCCAGGATTTTCCCATTTGGATTTAGCTGCATAATAGCTATGCTGTTGTTCAGCCTCTCCAAAAACACTATTTCTAAAGAAATTCACATTTTGAAGTTCCATTTGAGCATGATTTCTTAGAGAATACTATCCAACCTTGTATAATTAGCAAGTATTTTTACTTAATTGTATTTTCAACACTTGGAGTCAACTGAGACTTTCCTCTCTCACGTTGTGCTCAATCATCGGCAAGCCTGTTACACGACGTTCAGATATCTCTGAATCTACTGCTTCTCATCATCTCTCCACCTGGACTCCTGCAGCAACCTTTGACTTGGTTTCTCACCTCTGCCCTCATCTTTCTATATTTTCTCTTCCATGGCATGCCAGGATGAACCTTGAATCCTCTGTCATGGAATGTCACCACATAGCTCAAAATATGTCAGTATCTTCCCACCACACTTAGAAAGAGCTACAAAGCCCAGGACCAGCAGATGGTGTAATAATTACATTACTGGACTCCCATGTAGTCGACCAAGGTTTAAGTCCTCAACCCAGCTACCTAATATGACAGGTGAGAGCAAGTGCGTACCCAAGATTCTGAGAGGAGACTGGAGGAAAATGGGTTGCAGTGTGGCCATTCCCCCAGGGAATTTCTCTGTCTCTTTCTCTCTCTCTCTCTGGTTAGTGCATGCGTCCTATAGAAAAAATCTCTCAAAGAAAAAAAGAGATACAAAGACCTTGCCAGATTGTACAAGGCCTTACAGGTGCCTGGCCCTCAGTCCCTTTCTGGGCTCATTTCTAACCCTCTTCACCCTGTTTCTTTGTAGTTACTCTGACCTTCATATAAGTCACCTGTACTCCCACATTTGGCCATGTTTATTCCCTCTGTCTGGAATGTTGGTTAAGATTTTTACCATGAGGGCCAGATGGTAGTGTAGCCATAAAAGGCAACACTGAGGCTAACTCACATGGGAAGGTCCCCAGTTCACATCCACAGACCTCCCTGAGTACTCAGGGCATGTACATGCTGGTGACCCACGGCTGGTAGAAGCTGAGAGTAGGTCATGCATGGCATGATACCCTGTTGAAGGTGCTGCCTTATTGAGAGTGTGGTCATTCTGCCTCTCTTTCTTTCTCTCTTGCTCTCTCTCTTTGTCTCTCATTCATGAAATAAATAAATAAGCTTAAAAAAATAAACCCTGGGGGGCCAGCAAGTGGTGTGGTGGTTAGGGCACTGGATTCCCACATGGCCAACTGCAGTTAGAGTCCCAGAACCAGTGACTTGCTTTCTCACTTTATCTTTCTCTCTCTCCAGTCAAATTAAAAAATAATATAACAGATAAAATTAAATAAATATATATATTTTTTTAAGGGCTGACCCTGTAGCGCAGCAGGTAAGCTCTGTACAAAGGAGTTGGATCCCACATGACTGATCGGGGTCAAAGACCTAGCCTTGTACATCTATAAAGACCCTATTCCTTTTATTTTTTTTTTAACTAATTTCTGTATTTCTTCCATGAGAGAGAGAGACAGAGAGACAGGCACCCCCAAGGTTCTCACGCCACTATCCACACTAGTTCCAGCCAGCCCAGATCACACAGCGGTGTATATCTCTGGCATGCTCAGGGAGATCCCAGGATGTGAACCCAGGATTTTCCCATTTGGATTTAGCTGCATAATAGCTATGCTGTTGTTCAGCCTCTCCAAAAACACTATTTCTAAAGAAATTCACATTTTGAAGTTCCATTTGAGCATGATTTCTTAGAGAATACTATCCAACCTTGTATAATTAGCAAGTATTTTTACTTAATTGTATTTTCAACACTTGGAGTCAACTGAGACTTTCCTCTCTCACGTTGTGCTCAATCATCGGCAAGCCTGTTACACGACGTTCAGATATCTCTGAATCTACTGCTTCTCATCATCTCTCCACCTGGACTCCTGCAGCAACCTTTGACTTGGTTTCTCACCTCTGCCCTCATCTTTCTATATTTTCTCTTCCATGGCATGCCAGGATGAACCTTGAATCCTCTGTCATGGAATGTCACCACATAGCTCAAAATATGTCAGTATCTTCCCACCACACTTAGAAAGAGCTACAAAGCCCAGGACCAGCAGATGGTGTAATAATTACATTACTGGACTCCCATGTAGTCGACCAAGGTTTAAGTCCATTCTGAGAGGAGTGTGAGGAAATGTGTGTCGCAGTGTCGCCATTCCCACAGAATATTTCTGTCTCTTTCTCTCTCTCTCTCTGGTTAGTGCATGCGTCCTATAGAAAAAATCTCTCAAAGAAAAAAAGAGATACAAAGACCTTGCCAGATTGTACAAGGCCTTACAGGTGCCTGGCCCTCAGTCCCTTTCTGGGCTCATTTCTAACCCTCTTCACCCTGTTTCTTTGTAGTTACTCTGACCTTCATATAAGTCACCTGTACTCCCACATTTGGCCATGTTTATTCCCTCTGTCTGGAATGTTGGTTAAGATTTTTACCATGAGGGCCAGATGGTAGTGTAGCCATAAAAGGCAACACTGAGGCTAACTCACATGGGAAGGTCCCCAGTTCACATCCACAGACCTCCCTGAGTACTCAGGGCATGTACATGCTGGTGACCCACGGCTGGTAGAAGCTGAGAGTAGGTCATGCATGGCATGATACCCTGTTGAAGGTGCTGCCTTATTGAGAGTGTGGTCATTCTGCCTCTCTTTCTTTCTCTCTTGCTCTCTCTCTTTGTCTCTCATTCATGAAATAAATAAATAAGCTTAAAAAAATAAACCCTGGGGGGCCAGCAAGTGGTGTGGTGGTTAGGGCACTGGATTCCCACATGGCCAACTGCAGTTAGAGTCCCAGAACCAGTGACTTGCTTTCTCACTTTATCTTTCTCTCTCTCCAGTCAAATTAAAAAATAATATAACAGATAAAATTAAACGAGCTATTTGCCACCTTGGAAACCATTAGGCTTTACTTCTTTACTGAGCAAATCCTTTTTCAAATCATGTGACTAACTGTTTTTCCCGGAAGTGGTTGGGTTTCTAGGCAATGGGAGAGATCCACCCACATCAATGATTGATTCATGCTGTTGTATTTCATTTGCATTTTGGGCAACCAATTGGTTTCCACCAGCTGTATATAACTCGCCATTTTTCCTAAATAAACGGAAGTAGACGGAAGACGACGACTTGACCAGCACCTGGTAGTGTGTGTGCGTGTGTTTGTCCCATCTCTCACTCCCTCCCCCAAGGAACCTGTTCCACGGTCCCGCAGGCCGGGACAGATTCCCACATGGCCAACTGCAGTTAGAGTCCCAGAACCAATGACTTGCTTTCTCACTTTGTCTTTCTCTCTCTCCAGTCAAATTAAAAAATAATATAACAGATAAAATTAAATAAATATATATATTTTTTTAAGGGCTGACACTGTAGCACAGCAGGTAAGCTCTGTACAAAGGAGTTGGATCCCACATGACTGACCGGGGTCAAAGTCCTAGCCTTGTGGCTTGAAAAACACACTGAGCATAGGTGCCCAGGATTCTTATGGAACAGAGCCTAGAAAGGGAAAATATAGCATAAACAGGCACACTTCACCTCTGTCTCTCTCTCTCTCTTACGTGCCTGTCCCCTCTAGCCTATGACAAACAGGTAGCTATATCTATCAGTTGATCTTACCATGTTTGGCTAATTCACTGTGTTCAAATCTCTGCTCGATTGGCATGAGTCCTTCCTTTTAGTGAACTGTAGATATTGAAAACTAGGACACACACAGGGTTACAACATAATTGGGAAATGAAGTACTACTCCATTAAACTAGATTAGTACACTTCAGCTCCTCTAAATGCAGTGCTTCTGATAAACTGTATTGGAAAATATAGTTTAGATCTAAAGTTAAAAGTGAGACTTTCTACTTTCTTCCCTCTACACTGAAGGCAGGTGATTCCAAACATAGACCAACCTGAACTGTTCACCCAGATATAGGAATAGTTATAACTGAATCAGAAAACCATGATTCTCCCTCCTATGTGGGTGGGCCTACCAGGTATAAATGCCACTCAGTCAAACCAAGCAGAGTCAGGGGCATCTGGATGCAGAAAGTAAAGCACGTAAATCTTCAAGCTCCAACTATAAAGCATGAAACACCTGCCCAATATGAAATGTACACCAATGAAAAGCAAGTACTAAATAACCAGAATTACGATCTCCTCAATTAGGAGGTATTGTGAGTTGAATTATGTTCCCCAAAAAGATTTGTTGCAGACCTAACCCCATAACCTATCAATGTGATCTTCTTTGGAAATACATTCTTTGCAGATGTAATCTATTTGAGATGAAATCATGCTGGATTAGGGAGAGCTCTAATGCAAGGACTTGTGTCCTTCTAAGAGGAGGAAGATTAGAACACAGAGACACACAGAGGATAGAAGGCCACAGAGGCAGAGATTGATGTGAGGCAGCTATGGGTCAAGAATACCAGTTATCAGCACCTACCAGAAGCTGGGAAGAAGAAAGAATTCTTTCCAGAGACTTCAGAGGGAAGCACAGCCCTACAAGCAGTTGATTTCAGAAATCTAGCCTCAAGAACTGTGAAATAATAACTTCCTATTGTCTTAAGATTCCCAGTTTGTGGTGCTTTGTCATAGCAGCCCTAAGGAACTGATACAGGGCAGGATCCATTGTGCGACTGTAATTCAGTATTCAGCAGAAACTGGATCCCATGTAGCAACTGTGATTTGAATCTTTAGCCTGGTCAGTCTCAAACATGGCACAGGCATGAGCAGTCAGCCTGAAACATGGCTTAGGCATGAGTGGTCAAACTTAAACCTACCAGGAATGGGCAGAAGTGCCCAAAATCCAATGGGCCAGAAAATTCAAGGAAGGGAATCATGGCATGACCAGAACTTGTGGAGAGTTCTTATCTCTCTCTACTCTCTCTCCCCTCTCTCTCTCTCCTCTCATGTGTGCTCATGTGCTCTGTCATAAATAAAGAAAAAATATTTGAGAAAGAAACTAAACAGAACAGAATAAGTAGTGGGTAGGAGAGAAAATCTGGAAGTGTTCCTTCCCTTCCAAATCTCCCCCAACTAGGAAGAGAAGCTTTTGCAGTTTTATCAGACCTATTGGTAGAAGAAGAAATGCAGGAGAGAATGAGAAGTTATCACTCTCCAATATTTTATTCTCTCTTGTCCCATTGGGTAAAATAGCCATGCCTAAGCTTGAGCAACCATCTCCCTTAGGAAGACCAGCCAACCATCAGGGCAGCCCCATCCACCTTCATGAGCTTGTTTCTCTGGAAACACATATGACCATGTGTCTCTCTGGACCAGGGAACTGGGAGTCCAGTAGTGGGACCCAGTGGTCTCTGAAATTGGTTGTATAAAATATTATTTAACTCTATGAACATGGTACACTCTAAGTCAAAAATTAATTTACTTTTCTATTTCCTTTTAGAAAATATATTCAGTCACTAGTCTTAACATACTCATCAGAGATTGGTTACATGCTACAGTAATATCCTAAGTTCCAATTTTGAAAATGAACATTTTTTCTCTCATTATTAAAGTCCAAAAAGAAATTGAAGTCCAAAAGTAAAGTCTCCTTCAGTTTGTACATCTAAACTCAAAGAAATTAAAGTTCAATACTCTGGTTTCTAATTCTATTTTCATCTCAGTCTCAGCATAGGAGTCTACCTGGTGCCTTTGACCTTCCACTGGAATGGTGCAGTTCTTCCAGTCCCTCAGAAGTTGATTCAACCCAGTCCTGAGTTTCTCATGTGTCCCACAATGAGAGGAAACTCTCAGCAGCTTTTTGAATCTGGATTCCTTTAGGGACCTCATTCTTGTTTGTTCCTTGTGATCTTACCTTTTATATTATTGATATTATTATCATTAGAGTAGTAGTAGCATTAACATTTTTTAAATAATTATTTTATTTAA
>NW_006206825.1:0-861 GCF_000334495.1 Tupaia belangeri chinensis
CATTCTCCTCCTGGGATATTGGGCACGCCCACACATGTGCCCGTGTGAGTTTAAGACTCTGGGTCCAGGACTCCAATCGCGGTTGACTACATGGGAGTCCAGCAATAGAGACATTACACCAGCTGCTAGTCCCTCTAGTGGTGTTTTTTATTTCATTGTTTTGTCTTTTGTGTATCTACTATAGGATTTTTGCTTTGTGGATATCATTGGGCTTAAATTTACACACTTAGAACAGTGTATTTATACTGATAACAACTTAATTTCAACTGTATACTAAACCTCCATACTTTTATTCCCCCCATAAAAAAATCATAATTTATGGTGTTTAGTTACATCATTTTGTAAAATGTTCTTATTGACTTCACAAAACCACAAAAAAGAGACAGAGAGAGAGATGCAGCATCTGTGAACCACTCCCACACACAGCCAGCCCGGATAAGGGGCACACCTGTGCCTGGTATACTCTGGGATGTTTCTGAATCTGAGCTGGTGACAGTCCTTTGTGGATCTGCCTCGTGTTTTACCACAACACAATCATATGCTTCCACAACTTGCATCTGTTTATATTGTGCATCTGGTAACAAATTGTTGTAACAATTGTTATTTTCAGTATTATCTTTTCGCCTCCATACTAGAGATATAAGGGATTTACATGCCATTACCATATTGAGTATTCTGAATTTGACTGCACGCTTACTTTCACTAGTGAATTCATACTCTGAATGTTTTCATATTGCTAACCAGTGTTCTTTCATTTCAGCTCAAAACACTCATGTAATATTTCTTGTAAGACTGGCCCAATGCTGATACAAATCTTCACTGTTCTGAGTCCAGCAGTCGCTGGACTCCCACGTAGTCAAC
>NW_006206826.1:0-976 GCF_000334495.1 Tupaia belangeri chinensis
TGCATTATAATCAACAGATTTCTTTCCATTTGTGTATTTTTATCCTACAATCATTAAAATTGCATTTATCTGTGAAAAATGGTGATTGATGTGTATAATCTGTGTTTATCAAAGTGATGCCAACAAAATTCCCTCAATTTCCACAGAAAATTTTCAGCTTTCTTCATCTCCTGTTCCAGCTACTTTTGTACAATCATCATGTGCATGGAGACATCTCACCACAGTCATCTGTAGCCACAGGCCAGCCGTTCATCACCACGTGCCACCCTTGCTAATGGTTACCATATGTACCAGGGCTTTTGATGGGCTACTGTGCATTGAGGATCCTTAAGTGCTCAATGAATGAAACCATAAGACGTTCTGGAATTTATTTCCATCACTCATGTGACACATTGTTAAAGGATGTTGAGCTATCAGTATTAATCCATATTAGTTGTATTAAGATTCCCATCTTTCACAAGAACCAGGATATAATATATATCTTGAAGGAAATAAACTATGGAAAAATGTTAACTAACATACACTATACTAGACTTGACTTTTTTTGCTCCTCTCAGATAGGTTTTTGTCTGAACAAACTGTGCTACTGTTAAATGGCTTTCCTAAAATATAATTGACATACCATAAATTACATACATTAAAGTATACAATTTGGTGAGTTTTGACTTATACATATATCTGTAGAAGCAATAATACAATCCAAAAATGAGCATATTCATCACCCACAGAAGTTTTCTCTTGCCCCATCACACACCCTCCTTCACCTTCTCTATCTTGTGCATCCATGTACCCAGGCAAGTGCAGATCTGTTTCTGTCACTACAGATGTTGTATTTTCTAGACATGTACAGAAGTGTTCAAAAAATTCATGGAAAACCAAATCACTACGCATGGGTGTCAATCTGCACCAGAATGAACACCTTTAATTCTGTTTTTTCATAAACTGTTTGAAGTTCTCTTATATGTAAATAGATTCA
>NW_006206827.1:0-856 GCF_000334495.1 Tupaia belangeri chinensis
ATATTGTTATTCTTTTTCCAATTTCTGTGAGATATATCTCTGGTAGCTTGGTTGGGATTACGTTAATTTGTAGATTAATTTGGGTAGGGTTGACATCTTGATTATATTAAATCTTTCAATTCAGGAATATGGGATATTTTTCCACTTTTTTGTACCATTTAAAATTTTTTTCTAGCGTTTCATAGTTTTTCTTGTAGAGATCTTTGATGTCAAGATATCTTATCAGTTTCAGAAACCAGCAGTTAGTGTAATGGCTATGTCACTGGACTCCCTCATAGTTGACCACGGTTTGCGTCCTGGACCCAGTGGCTTAAAACTCATGCTGGGCACGTGTGCATACGTGCCCAAGATCCAGAGAGGAGAATGGAGGAGAAGCTTTGATCATATTAAATCTTCCAATTCAGGAACATGGGATATTTTTCCACTTTTTGTATTATTTTAAATATTTTTCTACTGTTTTATAGTTTTCCTTGTAGAGATCTTTGATGTCAAGATAGCGTATCAGTTTTTTAGTTATTGTAAATGAGATTTATTTCTTTAACTTTGTCCATTGTTGGTATATAAAAACTCCATAGATTTTTGTATGTTGATTTTGTATCCTGCCAACTAACTATATTTGTTTATCATTTCCATGAGATTTTTGTATATTCTTTTGGACTTTCTATGTATAGCATCATATCATCTGCAAATAGAGATAACTTCACTTCTTTTCCTATTTGGATGACTTTGACTCTCTTATCTAATTACATTGGCTTATTCTCCTGTATTATGTTAAAAAAGAGTGGAGAAAGTGGGAAGCCTTGTTTTGTTCCAGTTTCTAGTAGAAAGACTTTCAGCTTTTCCCTATTCAGTATGA
>NW_006206828.1:0-459 GCF_000334495.1 Tupaia belangeri chinensis
TTTGGGAATTTATTTCTGGGGACTTTATTCTCTTCCATTGGTTCGCATGTGTGTTTCTGTGCCAGTACCATCCTGTTTCGATTACCACAGCTTTGTAGTATATTTTTGACTCAGGGAGTGAGATGCCACCCACTCCACTCTTCTTGTGCAGAATTGCTTTGGCAATATGGGGTCTTTTATGATTCCAGACAAATTTCATGATTGTCTTTTCTAGATCTGTGAAGAACTTGTCTGGTACTTTGATTGGGATTGCATTAAATATGTAGATTAATTTGGGTAGAATTGCCATTTTGATTATATTAATTCTTCCAATCTAGAAACATGGGATATTCTTCCACTTTTTTTGTGTCATTTTCAATTTCTTTTTTTAGCTAGTTGTCTTTGTGGAGGTCTTTCACTTCTTTGATTAGACGTAGTCCTAAGTGTCATATACTTTTTGTGGCTATGATAAATGGAATA
>NW_006206829.1:0-485 GCF_000334495.1 Tupaia belangeri chinensis
AAAGTGAATAAAGTTAAATATTTTTTAAAATTGTTTTAATGTATTCTTTCAAATAACCTAAAACATTTTTTCAAATTGTTTCTTTTTCAAATTATTGATAAAATTTTGAAAAGAACCACCATTTTTGTACTACCAATGGTGTGCCAAACTTCTCGTAAAAGTTATTATTAATGCCCTTACTTATCTTGTATATATGTTTTAATTCTGTCAGGTTGTCTAAACATGTCATAATGTATAAAACAAGTTTTATATACCACAATAGTCTGATTTGTTTAAGATTATTTTTGTTTTGTTTTTTAGGTTTTAACCATAGAGCACAAGTGTTTGCCATAGAAAAACAGAGAGAAAGAAAGTATATCACCCCCATTCTCCTCTCAGAATTTTGGGCACACATGCACAAGTACCCAGCATGATTTTTAAGCCACCAATTCTGGGATTTGAAACACATTAGTTATGGGAGTCCAGTACCTTTACCACCACACCAC
>NW_006206830.1:0-495 GCF_000334495.1 Tupaia belangeri chinensis
CTATTAGCTTTTCACATTCACTCAATATATAACTATATCTAGCAATACATAAGTCAATGCTATTCTGAAAATTTTATTTTAAAAATTCAATTCATTAAAAAAAATAATAAGATAAAATATACTCTGCCTCCCTATTTTTCTTCTAAATGTCCTTCCTCAGACCATCCTCTTGCACACATACTATACCTGGTATTCACACATCTATACTCAGACCCCAAAACATAAAAACAAATCACTGATGTGATTTGCAACAAATTAAAAAGCTGAGAATCACAAACCAATTCAAATTCATCAGCAAGAAAACAGTTGTAAGTAAAAACCCTTTAATATTCTCATTTTGACCTTTGAATAAATGTTATATGAATGTCCCATGTCAAAGAACAAACTCTAAAATGTATGTCTCACAAACTACAGTTGCAAGATATGAAATGTAAGTAACCCATTAATCTGGATTCTTCAAAAAATACAGAAATATTCACAAATATACTCATTTTT
>NW_006206831.1:0-695 GCF_000334495.1 Tupaia belangeri chinensis
AATCAATACTTATTATTAGTGTTATAACCAATTAGATAAAGCAACCCATGTATATGAAAGGATTCTTGAATGGAGGGAGATGTAGTGTAATACTTGGTGATAAGGTGGTATGTCAGAATGATTATCATGAACTTAGAACCAAATTGACCATGGATAGGATTCTGGCTTCTCCACTAACCAGCTTTTTAAAATCCTCAATACTCGGTGTAAGTAATAATACTTCCTAGGGTTCTTCGGAATATAAGAATTATTGTAAAGTTTTTAGCACTGTGTCTTGAAAATTATAAGGGCTAAAATGTTGGAATGTTTGTTTTTTTCTTTTTCCCAAATTCAATGATAGGCTTAAAAGAATCTCAATCAACTGAAAAATAATTTTTTAAAAAAATATTTAATTTTATTCATTATTATTATTTTTAATTTGACCAGCGAGAGAGGTAAAGTGAGAAAGCAAGACACTAGGTCTGGTACTTGAACTGTGGCTGGCCATGTGGGAATCTAGTGCCCTAACCACCATGCCACCTACTGGCTCTGAAAACTAATTTTTTTGGGGGGAACTTGAAAAAAATTCATAAGTTAATTTAGAGGGAAATAACCATATAAGAATAGCCAAGACCTTTTATTATTATTATTATTATTTTTGGAGAGGTTTTTGTTACAATGTGTGTGCGCTTGCCAGAAAGATGGAAAGAGACAGA
>NW_006206832.1:0-6785 GCF_000334495.1 Tupaia belangeri chinensis
CTCTCTGTCTTTCGAGCACATGTGCCCTATAAGGAAAAAAACAACTCTTAAAAAAAAAAAACTCAATAGACCCAACAGTAATAAGAAAAATATAGCCCTGATTACAAAGTTAAATCCACATTCTGAATGTCTTCTGAAGAAGACAAAAAATATTCAAGTATGTGAAAAAAAAATTCTCAATATCACTAATTACAAGAAACACATAAAATTAAAGCTAAAAAGTAATAATAAATGTGGGGCTGGATGGTGATGACCTGATAAAACTCGACACACTGCAAGTTTAACTCACAATAGAAGTTTTAGGATTCACCTCTGGAGACCTCCCTGAGTGTGCTGGCATACTTTTACAGTAAATTTGGACTGGTTTAGGCTGGAGGTAGATAATGTGTTCAAACACTGTTGGAAGTGCCTGTTTCTCTGTCTATAGATCTCTTTATCTTGCTTTGTTTGTCTCTTTTACTTAAGAAAAGAGTTCATATTAAAAGAGATTTTTGTTTGTTTGTTTGTTTTTGGGGGGGAGAGGTTGCCATAGGTTCAACAGAGACAGAAACAGAGAGAAGAAAACAGAAATCACCCCTAAAGGGGGTCTACCCATGCCAAAATTCTTTCTCTTGTATTTTCTCCTCAGGGTTTTGAGCATACACATACGCACACACACAAACACACACACATACACACACACATGCCCAGCATTATTTTCAAGCCACCAGTCTATGACTTGAACCATGGCCAGCCATGTGGGATGCCAACAACTTATGATGTTACTTGTTGCCTCTTTGAAACATTTTTTTTTTAAATATAAATAATGCTGGCCAGCAGGTTGGATGCTGAAGATGCTGGATCCCACAAGGTCAACTGTATAGTTCAAATCCCTGACTGGATGGTTAAAAAGACATGCCAAACATGTGTTCACGTCTACCCCAAATCCTGTAGACAATGGCAGAAAAGGAATTGTTCTTTCTCTCACTCTCTTTCTCTTCTCTCTCTATTTGCCTCTCTCCAGTGGCAAGTGTATATGCTCTATAGCAAAAAATAAAAATAAAACCTGACTAATTGTGTTCCGAGTCAATAATTTGGAGTAGTACCTGTTATCAAAGAATTACAAGTAAGTTCCCTGAGTGTCCCTTGAGCATGAAATAATTCCTCCTCCTGCCATGGCTGTGAGAAAGTGGGGTTGTTCTCTACTCAAAGATCAGCAAAGGCCTGGGAGTCCTGGGAGGTCAGGGAGGCTTGGATAGAATGCCTGGGCTAGACATGATCCTTTAAGTGTTCTCATCACTGAGTAGGTCTCACAGGTCCCTAAGTCTCCTTCAGAGGCCGGAGCATCCCTTGGCAGAAAAAGAAGTCCCATAAAGGCTGGGCTGGCCTAGTCTCATGGGTTTAGACATGGCTCCTGAGATACTCCCTTTTTCTTTCTTTTTCTCTTTTCTTTTCTTTTCTTTCTTTCTTTCTTTCTTTCTTTCTTTCTTTCTTTCTTTCTTTCTTTCTTTCTTTCTTTCTTTTTTTTCTTTTTCTTTACCTCTTGTGTACCATTTGGTTATTAATTATCTTAGGTCTTATGATGACATAATTTACAAATCTGTTTTGATGGTTCATCTCCTCTAATTTAATCCTTCTAACAGCTTGGCAAAAGCACACTACCAATCACACATATACAGTAATTTTACAGTTTTTATGTGGTTTTAAAGAGTAATCTAAAGATAATCATGAAACAGAACTTATTCTTATTTAGGTAATAAAGAATTCAGGGGCTGGCAGGTGATATGGTAATTAAGGTGCTAGTCTCCCATATGATAGACCATGGTTCAAGTCACAGACCTGGTGGTTTGCTTTCGCAGTCTTCCTTTCTCATTTTCTCTCTCTGGGTCAAGTTAAAATAATAATAATAATAAATAAAATTAAATAATTATTTTTAAAATAATTCAAATGTAAAAATTAACTACTACTAAATCTTATTACACTGACTTTCAAAAGCATCTGACCTTACAAATCATTTATAAAATATGTAAAATATTCTTTATTTGAGAGTATACACAAATCTCACTAAAATGTCTTTCAATTAGTAAAAGACAGTGTTTCAGATACAGGGAATTCTAATTAGATTGACATAGTTAAAACCAAAAATATGAAGTAGACATCACTACCTTATATTTAGCCCTTGACTTTAATGGGTCAATGAACACAGTAAAACACAGATGAGTCTGCTTGTACATGTACAGTAGGTTTTGACATGGCATTCACAACTTTTGTAGAAAAAAGAGCATTACTAATGAATTACCAATTATATCTTCAGAAAGAGCAAACAGTGATAGCATTTATTGGACTGAAATTACTGTAAAAATTTAAAAGCCTTATATTAATCTAACCACAAACCAGACTTAACTTAAAACAGGACTTTCCATGAAAAATATCCTGTCAGCCACTATGATATGCATTCTGGTGTAGGAGATCAATTAAATTATGGTACACATAAACATGTTGAAACAATGAGGCTGGCAGGTGGCATGGTGATTGAGGTGTTGGACTTCCTCATGACTGACCATGGTTTGAGTCCCAGACTTGGTGTCTTGGTTTCACACTTTCCTTTCTCTCCCTCTGGTCAAATAAAAAAAATAATAACAAATTAAATTAAATAAAAAGTTATTAAAAAAAGGTGAATCATTTTTGTTTTGACATAAATAAGGCAATGACAAACTATTACTCATTAGTAACTTTTCTGAGTTATAAATTATATAAAAACCTATAAATTCTGTTCTTTCTGACTTCTTTTTATTTTTTTTAAGAAATTTTTGCCTTAGGATATGTGTTCTTGCCAGAGAGAGAGAAAGAGAGATTTCCCATCCAGAATTCACTGTAGAGTGGTTAATGCCAGGAAAGATCATTTTTGATTCTGGGATGTACTTCCTGGGATTCTCCAAATACCTCAGTAGTGTCTAATCTTCCCATGTGATGGATGCCTTTGTTCTTATTAGCATCTCTGTAAGAGAATCCAGGGCCCTGACCTTTCTTCCACTTAAAAAGATCATGGAGATTTGGGCCAGTCTTGTGCTTGCCTCCCTTTTCCATGGTGTGCCATTGAGTACACTTCTAAACAAAAATATTCTGGCCTAGGGACAATGGGTGGCACGGTGGTTAAGGCACTGGACTCCCACATGGTTGACTGCAGTTCAAGTCTGGGACCCAGAAGCTTGAAAATTGTGTTGCATACATGTGTGTCATTTGTACAGCATTTCAAAAGGAGAACGGAGAAGAATGGATTCTGGCGTGGCCCTCCACCCTGGGGGTGGGGTGTTGATTTATCTACTTTCCCTCTTTCTGTCTCTGGTAAGAGCACATATCCTGTAGCAAAAAGGTAAAAAATATTGCTTTTTTCAACATCACCCATATTTTTAATACTATATATTTTTAATTTAATTTAATTTTATAAATTCAATCACCATACATCACTACAGCTTGTATAGTAAATTTATCCAACATGAATATACTTTACACGAGTTCAACTGAAGACACTATACACATTATCATAAACAGATAATCATAAATTTCTGTGTTCCAAAAATGTTTTGTCTTTCTATTTTTCTCCTGGATTCATTTCTTCACACTCCCCCTTCTCCCACTCTCTTACTACGGTGTCCAGAATCCATGACTATTTTCCATGATTCTACATCATTCACTTTTATTTCTTTGCTTTTTTTGTTGTTGTTGTTCTACAAATGTTCCCACTCAGAAGCTGGTCATCCTGCTCTTTCTCCTGAAATATTTTATTTTCATTCATAAAATTTTATTCTACTTACATAAACTTAATAAACATGTTCTTAAAATGTATGCTTGGATTGTTGATGAAAACTTTATAAGGCATTAAACAAACCTGACCAAGTTAATTCCCTGTTAACTATTTTGACAACACATGCATGTTAGGCAAGTATCAACAAAAAAAAATCACAAAAGTTAAAATGGTATTAAAGTGAAATACATGTTTTGTTTTGTTGTTGTATTTGATATACATAAAATAACTGAAATCAAGCCATTCATTTTTAATGCATCTTTACTTTTACATTTCTTCTTAGGTTGCCAAAAACATTCAAATACAAATAAAATGGTTAAAGCAAAAATAGTAAAAATCAAACGGTAGGTAATTTTACCAATAATAGAATGTGAACCATTTCTGCCCTTATCCAGAGTCAGTTAGGTCACAACTTTGCCTAAAGCAACACTTCTCAGCGGTAGTTAAAGGTGCACACATTGATGTTGCGTATGCCATAGACACACATGGCTCAGCATGCAGTATCTATGGGATGTTTGTTTCTATCACAGCCTTCTAAGTGCTCCAAACCCTAAAGTACCCACAATAACTACACCTGTGACCAGAACAAATTATCTCTTTTATTTCCCACCAGGACAAACCAATATGTAGGCAGTTTTCTTTGCTTAGACATCAAAGCAGTTTTAAGCCTGGCCAAAATGTACCAAATGTACTATGGTCAAACATTTACAACTTGTATAAAAATTCTACGACCCCATATTGGCCACCTCAAGGTGAAAACAAGTAACTCTCTAAATGGTAACTGACTTTAATTCCTTAATATTAAGCATAAAAACCACAGGGTAATATATAAATTAAAATAGAAGTAAAATAAACCTGTCTTAAATTGTTAACAATAAATTATTTGTGGGACAGCATGGATGACAAATGGTCTACTATGTAAATTTTAGAATGAGGCAGACAAAAGTTAGAAGGCTGATTAATTTATCTCTCCTCCTGCTTTAGTTTTGTCTCCTTGGGTATCCAGTGTTCACGAAATGTCAAATTGTGTCTCAGTAACTGCATTATTAGTGTGCTGTCTTTGTATGACTCTTCATTTAATGTATCAGGTCCAGCAATGGCTTCATCAAAAGCTGTCTTTGCAAGAGAGCAGTTCTCTGGAGAGTTCAGAATCTCATAATTTAACACACAGAAGTTAAAGGCCATGCCCAATCTGATAGGATATATGGGTCTCATTTCCTTTTTGCTGATTTCAAAAGTGCCTTGTTATGCTTGTGACTGATCCTCAATCCCTCTCTTATCATCACTATCAGCAACCTCAGCCAAGTAACTGTAGTAGTCGCCTTTCATTTTCAAGTAGAAGATTTTACTCTCTGTTTGAGAAGCATGAGGGAAAAAGGACTTTTCCAAAAGAAAGTGCATCAATGCGGGTATCTATTAGCAGGTATCTTTTAGGTATCATTGTCTCTGTGTATTCTCAAGCCATCTAACTCTAGGTGTTTCCTTCTCACAAGGGGATTATAGAAATGTGTTATGTAGAGAAACCTTGGGTGTCTAAAGGCCACCACCTTATATAAACTAGGGAGCATGGCCCTGCCTCAATCCTTTCTCCATTCTCCTCTCAGGGTTTGGGCATACAGGAACATATGCTTGGCAAAATTTTCAAGCTTCCAGGATCAGAACTCATACCATGGTCAACCATGTAGGAATCTAGTGCCTTAACTACCATGCCACCTGCTGGCCCCTCAGCAATATCTTTTAAAGAACAGTAAAAATAGCTACCTTTACAGCCTCAAAATATATATGGAAAATGTGGGCATGAAATTTATACCCAAAGAGCAAGATGAGAGTAATTGGATAGAAAATGACTAGGTGGTGAGGTGTATATCATGCTTGGTAAAGTCTCTTCACAATATAACTGATGTATAGCAATTTAATGTATGAGTAAAAATTTTTTAAATTACTAAAAAAACAATACAGGTAATAGAGATACTGGTCAAATGCATTTATGTACATTATATGCACGTGCAGGTAGGACTGGGAGAACTTTCAGGAGCCTGATTACAGTTTTTTTATTAGTTTATTTAACTTCATTAATTATTATTATTTCCAGTTTGATCAGAGAGAGAGAGGGAAAGTGAGAAAGCAAGCCATCAGGTCCAGGACTTGAACCACAGTTGTCCATGTGGGAGTCCAGTGCCTTTAACCACCATGCCACCTACTGCCCCAGGAGCCTGATTACAGTTTAATGAAGCAGTGGACAACAGGTGGCATAGTGGTTGAGGCACTGCACTCCAATGTGGTCACCATTCAATTCACAGGCCCAGTGGCTTGAAACTTACTTTGTGCTCCAGTGACTGGTTTCAGTCTGATTTTAGCCCAGCCTATAGGGAATCTTAAATTTTTCTGAGACTAGAAATGGGGCCACAGTGAACATTCACCAGACCACAGAAAGCAAAACCACAGTAACTCCAACATGCAGAACTCATTTCCTATCTACCTAGAATGGGATCTAACTCTTACCTTACCTCACTATGGAGATTAAGGCAGCTGGATTCCACAAGATTGACTATGTGGGTTTGAGACCTGAATTGAGTGGCTTGAAAAACATGCCAAGCAGGAGTGCCTGCATGTCCAATCATCCCAAGAGCAGAATGGAGGAGAAAGGGTTGCGGCATGACCATTACCCCACGTGCTGCTGTCTCACTTTCTTTTTTTCTTTCTTTCCCTCTCTGTTTCACTGTGGTGAGAGTGCACATTCTATAACAAAAACAGAAAAAGAAGACAAAGAAAAAGCATCAGAACAAATTTTTAAAAATTAGAGTTCTGATTGCATAAAAACTTTAGTTTAACATGCTTTATTAACTAATCACGGTACCAGCAGATAATGTAGTGGTTACATCACTGAACTTCCACATGACCAACTGCAGTTCAAATCCTGGACATGGTGGCTTTAAAATCATGCCAGGCACGTGTGGATGCATAACATGCGATCCTAGGAGGAGAAGAGAGGAGGGATTGT
>NW_006206833.1:0-1400 GCF_000334495.1 Tupaia belangeri chinensis
TTGCTATAGGGCATGTGTTCTCTCCAGAGAGGGAGAGAGAGACAGAGAGAGAGAAGAAAAATAAGAAATCACCCCCCAAAGGGGGATGGCCATGCAGCATTCTGTTCTCCTCTATTCTTTTCTTGGTATTTTGGACACATGATTAACACGCATTTAACATGATTTTCAACCTGCTGAATCTAGGACTTAAACTGCAGTCAGCCACATGGGAGTCCAGTGCCTTAACCACCACATCACTGGCTGGCCCCATGTAAAAAGATTTCTGTTCAAAGTGTGCTCAGTGCCATACCATGGAAAAGGGAGATAAGCACAAAACTGACCCTAATCTCAGTGGTCTGTTTGAGCATAAAACAGGTCAGGCCCCTGGGTTCTCTTACACAGACACCAACAAGAACAAAGGCATTCCTCACCTGGGGAAAGGATACACTAATGGAGTGTTTGGAGAATCCCAGGGAGTAAATCCCTAGAACAAAAATAATCTTCACTGGCATTAAAAAGAAGTCAGAAAAAGCAGAGTTGATAGCTTGCCTCAAAAAAGCTATTAATCAGGGCGTGTGTGCGTGTGTGCCCAAGATCCCGAGAGGAGAATGGAGGAGAAGGGATTGCGGCATGTCCATCCCCTCTTGGGTTGATTTCTCACTTTCTGTCTCTCTGTCTCTCTCTGTCTGGTGAGCGCACATGCCCTAAAGCAAAAACCTCTCCAAAAAAAAGTTGCTAATCAGTAATAATTGGCCACTGCCAGGTCAGCAGGTGACATAGTGGCTAAGGTGTTGGACTTTTACATAGCTGACTGTGGTTTAAGGCCTAGACTTGGTGGATAGAAAATTATGCTGAGTCATGGGCTTGTGTGCACAAAATCCCAAGAGGAAAATGGAGGAAGAAGGATTTCAGCATGGCCACCCCCCCGGAGGATTATCTCTTACATTCCCTCTGTCTGTCTCTCTGATGAGCAAACATACAATATAGCAAAGATTTCTTAAAAAAAAAAAAAAGTACTTGGCCACTGTGTTATTTACAATAAAACAGAAATGTCACTTTTTAAAAAGAATTATTTTTTATCTAATTCCATTTGTTATTATAATTATTTTTTCTTTTTTTTGAGAGGTTTTCACTATAGGGTGTGTGCGCTCGCCAGACAGACAGAGAGACACAGAGAGACAGAAAGCGAGAAATCACCCCCCAGAGGGGATGGCCACGCCGCAACCCTTCTCCTCCATTCTCCTCTCGGGATCTTGGGCATGCACGCACACGCGCCTGGCGTGAGTTTAAGCCCCCGGGTCTGGGACTCGAACCATGGTTGACTATGTGGGAGTCCAGCGACATAGCCATTACACTAACTACTGGTCCCTTTTTTTATTTTTTATTTTTATTTCCTTGTTTTTGAGAGGTTTTTGCTATAG
>NW_006206834.1:0-927 GCF_000334495.1 Tupaia belangeri chinensis
CTATCTGTTGCCTACAGAAAACCCATTTCATGGATTAAGATATACATAGGCTGAAAGTGAAGGGTTGGAAAAAGATTTTCCATGCACATGGGAACCAAAAAAGAGCTAGAGTCACAATACTAATCTCTAACAAAATAGGCTTTAAAACAAAAACTGTTCCAAGAGACAAAGAAGGACACTATATTGTAGTAAAAGGGTCAATTGATCAAGAAGATATAACGCTTATTAATATCTATGCGCCTAACACAGGAGCACCCAAATATGTGAGGGAAAGACTGCTAGATCTAAAAAGGGAGATAGACTGCAACACACTAATTGTTGGAGACCTCAATACTGCACTATCCCCACTGGATAGATCATCTAGACAAAAAATAGGTAAAGGGATAAAAGATCTAAATGATATCATAAATCAAATGGACTTAACAGATATCTATAGAACTTTCCATCCCAAAACTTTGAGATTCACTTTTTTCTCATCACTACATAGAACATTCTAGAAGATTGACAACATCATAGGGCACAAAGCAAGCCTCTACAGATTCAAAGGCATAGAAACTGTACCCAGCATCTTAACTGACCATGATGGAATTAAACTTGAGTTTAATTTCAAGAGAATTCCTCAAAAATACTCAAATACATGGAAACTTAATAACTATTCCTGAATGACTCCACACCTACTGAAGAAATAAAGACTGAAATCAAAAGGTTCATGGAAGTCAATGACAATGAGGACAGGAGTTTCCATACTCTTTGGGACACTGCTAAAACACTCATAAGAGGAAATGTTATAGCAATTAGTGCACATAAGAAGATGGAAAGAAGGCAAATGGATCACCTAACATTGTGCCTCAGAGAACTGGAAAAGCAACAGCAAAAAAGATAAAAAAATAAAAAATACTCCAGGAGAAAGGGAATAATAAAGATCTG
>NW_006206835.1:0-2187 GCF_000334495.1 Tupaia belangeri chinensis
ACATCACCACTGACAAGGTGCTAAACATATTCATTGTATGCTTATTTTTTTTTTTAGCAAGTTTAAAAATTTTTATTGTAAAAACATGTACTTTTGAGACAGAGAGTAAGAAAGCAACCTCCAGTGAGATGGCCATGTCACAATCCCTTCTTCATTCTTCATCTGGATTTTGGTCAGGATTATACAAAAAGCCATACAAAACCCACTCTCTGGGCAATGTCTTAGAATTCTTCTAACTGGATTCAATCCTTGCACCATCTTATGTGGAAAGGCATATTTCTTCTCCTTTGACCTCATGAGATGGTGACCTGAAACAAAACAAACAAAACAGCATCTACAAAAATATCCTGGGGGTAGGTAAATGGAAAATGAAGTCCTAAGGAACTTGCACCTCTAATTTGAATGTACTCCTCATTTCAAATTGTTTTCCCTCCAGCTTCACCCATTTCTGAAGAAAATAGAATTTACAAACAGTGCTGGTGACCATGTATCCTTGAATAAAAAAAGAAAGCAGATTGCATGCTATGATATCAGGAACATTGTGGAAACTCCTGATTTCACCAGGACAATGGTTAAAGTAGGAGAGTTCTCTTACAGTCCACACGCTCAAGGTCTGATAATCAACAAAATGATGATAAAATGGCCTGCTTCCTTCAAAGAGGTAGGACACCATTTCACTATTGTACATACATAGTTATGTGACCTGAGAACTGAAAAGTACAGTATGTGATGTCTTTAACCCAGCACCAAATTAACCTTTTATATCTTGACTTTATACTGTGATCTTACTTCTATTTATGTGCAATGAACACCTTTTAAAAACAATAGTTTTGCATTTAATGTTTGTATATTTACTTATGCAGCAGTCAGGTGAATAAAATGAACCAATTTAATGTGTACAGAATTCCAAATATGTTCATCCATATATGCTGAAACTTTTAATCATCTATTGTTATAGCCCTTTTTATGCTTTGGTGCTCTGTAAACACAAGTGGATTTGAATTTATATACCCTTTATCTCTGTAGATATTGTCAACCTGTAAATAGAAAGTTTCTAAAAGAAAATTGATATTTATTCAGTAGTGGGCAATACAGTGAGGAATATGTCTGCCATAGTAAAATATAGTCACATTTAGGGAGGTAAGAGTACAACAGGGTTTTAAAAAGCAGTATGAGAAGCGTTATATAAGTTGTTTAGATGCAATCATCCTTGGCTATCAGAACCAATAATAACAGTACCACAAGCCCAAGGCAGGACAGGCTCATGTCCTCACAAGAAAAGTTTATGTGGAAGATTTTCCGTGGCCATTGTGCAAGGTTATGGTTCTGGCACTGTTCTTATGAGAGTTCTTGTCGTCAGGCATACACGCACAACTGCCTGCTTTATGATCTTTACCAGCTCCATTTAGTCAGAACTTACTATAACTGACACAAACAACTCCTTTTGAATCAGATGAATTTTACATTTTTCTTCTTTGATCAAGACCTTTCTCCAAAATGTTACTGATTCACAATATTGTTGGTTATATTTTAATTGTCACTTTGTCTTGAAATCAGTTTGTTTTCTTTGGGTCTCACGCTGGAGGGAAGGGATTAGGTGACTAGCAGTCAGCATCAAATAACTTTTAGCCACATTTGAGCAGCAAAGGAATTGTGAGTGGAGTGACTCTCGGGTTGTTTGATTGAGGAGCCTTCTTCTGTCATATTGGGAAAAACAGTCTACAGTATGAAGACATCATGTTTCCATTCCGGTTTGCAGTTTCTTCATCTCTGGTTATGGCATTGGGCAGCTTGGTAAATTCTCGATGCAGCACACATCTCAGACATGTGCTCCTTCCTTGAAGTTTACATTAAGTTGCCCAGTTTCAGCTGACGTAGCTTTAAAATAGAACAGTTTTTATGCTTAGTAATTGGATTAGTAGATCTTATAAGAATCTAGGATCTTGGGACCAGCAGTTGGCATAATGGCTATGTCACTGGACTCCCATGCAGTCAACTGTGGTTCGAGTCCTGGGCATGGTGGCTTAATATCACACTAGTTGCCTGTGGATGCTGGTCCAAGATCCCAAGAGGAGGATAGAGAAGAAGGGATGCAGCTGCACGGCCATCCCCCCGGGGTATGATTTCTTGCTTTCTGTCTTTATGTGCTCAGTTTTTCAGGTGAGTACATGCACCCTATGGCAAAAA
>NW_006206836.1:0-812 GCF_000334495.1 Tupaia belangeri chinensis
CCTGAAACTTTACTGAATTCATTTGTCATTTCTAGAAGTTTTTTCCTTGGATTCCTTTGGATTTTCTATGTACGTAATCATATGATCTGCAAATAGGGACAGTATAACTTCTTCTTTCCCCATCTGAATGCCTTTTATTTTGCTCTCTTGTCTGACTGCATTGGCTAGGACTTTGAGCACTATATTAATTAGGAATGGAGAGAGTGATCAATCTTGTATTGTTCCAGTTTTTAATGGGAAGTCTTTTAGCTTTTTCCCATTTACTGTTATGTTTGCAGTAAGTCTGTCAAATATAGCTTTTATCATGTTGAGGAATGCCCCTTCCACCCCAATTTTGCCAAGTCTCAATCATGAAGGGATGTTGTATTTTGTCAGATGCTTTTTTTGTATCTATAGATATAATCATATTATTTTTATCTTTCTATTGATGTAATGTATTATATTTATTGTTTCACATACGTTGCATATTTTTCAGAGCCAGGGCACCATTTCACATTTGTGTGAAATTCAAGTAATAGTTCTGGGAAATATATGAAATATTAAAATAGAACTAGAAATATCTTTATAGGGCTTAGAAAAGATACATTTGAAAATTCTAGGCAAGGGGATCAGCAGATGGTATAATGGTTACATTGCTAGACTCCCACGTAGTTGACCATGGATTGAGTCCTGGACCCGGTGGCTTAAGACTCACACTGGGTGAGCATGCGTGTGTGTACATGCATGTTCAAAATCCGAAGAGGAAAAAGGAGAAGGATTGAGGTATGTCCATCCCTTGGGTGGGGAGGTGATTTCTCACTTTCTTTTTCTCT
>NW_006206837.1:0-818 GCF_000334495.1 Tupaia belangeri chinensis
AGTCTCCAAATTTTATGTGAACAATTCTTTTTTAAAACACCTTTTTAAAAATTATTTTTATTTACCAGGAAGAGATACAGAGAGAGACAGAAAGAGGGGAAGTGAGAAAGCAAGCTGCCGGGTCCAGGATTCGATGTAGTTGGCCACGTGGGAGTCCTGAGCCTCAATCACCATGCCAGCCTCTGGTCTCCTATGAACAATTACTGAACCACTATTTTAATAACACTTTAAACTTAGTTATTCTTCTCTTGCCTATTCCACATCACTGGTGCAGAGGTACATAGGCTTTAAACTGGTCAGATTTACAAGTCCCCAAGGCATCCTCAGAAAACATTCCAATAGTGGTTTCATGTTATGATCCTTCTGTCTTCTTCTAAGAATTTATTTTTTAAGAGGTTTTTGCCTTACAGTGCATGTTTTCCCTGGAGAGAAAGAGAGAAAAAGACAGAGACAGTGAGAGGGAAAGTGAGAAATCAAGCCACCACTACCCCCATAGTCACTCTGCAATCCCTTCTCCTCCATGCTCCTCCTGGGATCTTGGGCACAAAGGCACATGCACTGGGCCCTGGCGGTGGCTTTCAAGCCACAGAATCCAGGACTTGAACCTGGAGCTTGTGCTTCAAATTCTGTTTTTGCCACTTGCTAGGATGCTAAGCTCACTTCCTCAGGAGAGTGCTAAGCTCACTTCCTCAGGAGAAACGAAACCTTGCTGTCCGGAACTGGAAACTGACTTCTGTGTTCCTGAATCCAGCCTCTAGGTATGCGAACAGCTTTTGGAATCTGCAATCTCCGTTGCTTACTTTAGTAACAAAGCCCTC
>NW_006206838.1:0-768 GCF_000334495.1 Tupaia belangeri chinensis
AATTATTTTAAAAATAATTAATTTAATAAAATAATTATTTAAAAATTATAATAAACAAAACTAAATAATTCGTTTTTTTTTTTTTTAAGAGGTCTTTGCTATAGGGCATGTGCGCTCGCCAGACACACAGAGAGAGACAGGGAGATAGACAGCAAGAAATCAACCCCCCAGGGAAGATGGCCATGCTGCAATCCCTTCTCCTCCATTCTCCTCTCAGTATCTTGGGCACACATGCAAATGCACCCGGCATGAGTTTAAGCCACCAGGTCTGGGACTCCAACTACAGTCAACTACATGGGAGTTCAGCGAAATAGCCATTATGCTAATTGCTGGTCCCTGCAGAAAAATTTAATTAAAGTATGAGTTCATTTTGGTGTAAGAAGTTTTTGAAACCCATGCATTGTTTCTTTATAATACATATTTTCCATGAACTTTAAAAAAAATCCCTCATATTTGGTTTGTATTGTATTTTTATGGGACATCATGGACTTTCATTTTGCTTACTACTTCTCTACCACACTTTTTAGCTAGATTCTGTTTTTCTTTTTTCTTTTATACATTGTGTCAATTGAAAAAAAAAACAAACATGTGTCAGATGCCTGGATATATAAATATCATTTAACTAAGGCCTTGGAACTGTTTTTATAGACAGGACTCTCGGTCATATTCTCTCTTTCACGGTGAGAGGGAAAGTGAGAAATCACCCCTAGGGGGTATGGCCACACTGCAGTTCCTTCTTCTATACTCTCCTCTTGGGATCCTGGGCAG
>NW_006206839.1:0-807 GCF_000334495.1 Tupaia belangeri chinensis
GGCCTGCTCTGCCCAATGCCAGCTGCCTGGAGCAGCATATTTTCACCCAGGAAGGAAGAGAAGGGAATCCCTCACCATTACCAGTCTCCTAGAGCTGTGTGATGGTGACTGACAGTGAGTGAGGCTAAGAAGCCGCAGGGCCCTGCCTACTTTTGCCATTCTTTCTGCCCCAGATGATCACCTAGTCCCCAACTCAGCCACAAAGCTCTGTGCCTACATTGTCTACCATCTCAGGACAAAAGTGATTACAGCCCAGAGCTCAGGGTTACCATAAAGTCATCAGGGCCCCACTCTGGCACACTAGTTTCCCTCTCTGCCTTGCCATGACCTGGGGTGTAAATCTGATAGGCTCACCATGCTTTGACTCCCCAAAACTTACACTTGCCAAGGGCATGTTCAGCTTTATATGCCCTTACAGCTTCCCTCCACAAAAACATTGACGAGAAAAGGACAGCCCATGTGGGATCAGAATGGTGCCCTGCCCTGGAAGTCTTGTGCTCCTTTAAGTTTTTAGTCACAAATGGTCAGTAGATTCAAGTGAGAAAGTGAGAAAATATCTGCGGGATAAGGAAGGACTTTCACTCTGGAATTTCCTGAGTTCAGACTTTTTGAGGCTGGGATCCAGCAGATTATCTGGCTCTCTCAAGGGACTTAAGGTTTGGGAGCTAGGTAGGGGCTGTTTCTGGAATGCGGGTGCCTAGTTACCAGGGTTCCAAGTTCCATTGGAGTCTATTGTCAATACATTGAGATTACTTCCCAGGGTCCCTTTACTTGGACTTCTCCTCAGATCACACCTCCTCAAGGGTG
>NW_006206840.1:0-685 GCF_000334495.1 Tupaia belangeri chinensis
GCACCCATCTATACATGAAGTGGGAGGGTTGTTCTTTCAGATCAGAGGATGTCAACCCTGACCACGATCGTGAAAGATGCTTCCAGCTGTTGCTCATACCGCAGGCCACCTCCCCACACACTTCCTAGGCATCCCTTGAGGCTCCCCAGCCACGGGCACCCTTGAAAATGGGAGATGCCCTGCTGTCGGTCATCTCTAGGGACCTGAGAGGGCTGCCTTGGGGTGCAGAACCCCCTCCAGCTGCCGCCCCCCATCCTCCCACGCATTGTAGCCACCAAAGCAACAGTCCCTGAGGAAGGCAGAGTTCCCCCCCATCCCAGAAGAGGGGTCCCTGGGCCCTGCGTCAGGGGTGGAGCTTCACTCATGGCATAGCATGGACAGCATCTTCCCCCACCCTGGACAGCGCCATCCCCTCTGGGTGAGGAGGAGGGTCCCTCTAGGGCACTGGGCTGACGTTCCGCAGGGCTGTGCATGCGTGCCTGCGTGGGCGGTTCGCCGGGGCATGTCCGGAGAAGGGGCGCCATTCCCCACCTGCGCTGCCCGAGAGCGTTACTCTCCCCGGCATTCCCAGGCGAGGCCCTGGGAGCGCGCGGTGTGTAGCCCCCTCGGTGTTGTCCCCGGGGAGACAGTGTCGCGTGTGGCTCCCACGTAACGGAACCCGATGGATGGTGGACGTGGAGGACGA
>NW_006206841.1:0-497 GCF_000334495.1 Tupaia belangeri chinensis
ATAATATACAAGAAATACTAGATTCCATTAAGTGGCCAAACATCTTAATAATCGGTATCCCAGAAGGTGCAGAAAATAATAAGGACATTGAAAATCTATTCCATGAAATCTTGGAGAAAAACTTTCCAAGTCTAGTTAAGCACTAGAACATCCAGATACAAGAAATACAAAGAATCTCAAATAGAATCAACCCGAGAAGATTCCCTCCATGGCACATCTTAGCCAGACTGGCTGAAACCACAGATAAAAATGAGATACTAAAATTGGCAAGAGAGAAAGGCCAAGTGACTTAAAAATTTCATTCCATCAGGCAAACACCAGACCTTTCAATAAAAACAATGCAAGCTCAGAAGAATTCTGTCGGAAAAGCGCTTGCACATCAATGCTTATTGCGGCATTATTCACAATTGTTAAGACATGGAACCAGCCCAAATGTCCACGAACAGATGAATGTGTTGAGAAAGTGTGGCACATAGACTACATGGAATACTACTCAG
>NW_006206842.1:0-986 GCF_000334495.1 Tupaia belangeri chinensis
CCCTTCTGTCTAGATACAAGAGAAGTGAAGTTTTAGCTTATAATGAAGCAGGTAAACTCTGCCATACACCATAGTCCAATGGTGGTTAAAAATAGGTTTAGATTTTTGACCATCTAATACAGGATGTGTATGTATTTTTTGTCCTCTTTAATGTAACTTCACGGATTTTTTTCCTTAGTCCTTCTTTTATTTCTTTTATGTCCAGTCTAGTGGGTAGTTAATCCCTAACTGTGGCTTTCACTTACACCATGGTTTCAAATACTTTTTTCTAGAAATCTCTAGGAGACTCATATTGCTGACTGTCTGTCACCTGATTGTTCAGATGATGCTCCCTCCATACCTGTTACCACAGCTGAGTTACTAGTTTAATGATTTTTAAAGTTGCCTTTGGTACAAGCACTCACCAGAAAGAGAAAGGGAGAAAATAGTGTCTTTAAAAAACCTCCCAAGGATACTGAACCAAGTCAGGAATGCACCATCTGATAGTGCCTTTAAGTAACTCCATTTGAAAGTTTTTGGTCTTCTCAGAAAGTCACACTCTTTACTTACCTGCCAAGCAGAACTGTTTATGGTACCAGGCAATCTTTCCAAGAGTTTCTGCTGGCTTTCTTGAGATCTACCTTAGTTCCTTAGCTTTCTGGTCATATCTTCAGATATGACATTCCACTCAAAGCCCTGGCAATAACCAGTGTTTCCAATTTCTGATGCAAGGCAACCATTATGACTGACTTATGAAAATAACCATTGTGCCACAACATAAGAATACTTACAGATATTTTCCAATTCCAGAAGGGTCATGAAGGGAGAAAAGTTTACGTTTCAATTTAAAAAAAAAAAAATACTAACCCTATCAATGGCTCAAAAAGAAGACAAAAATTCTGACATCTTGAAAACAAAGCATAGAGAAAAATCAGTAATGCTTTAGTCAAAAGACATAAAATTCTGTTTCACCAGATCATTCCCATTTAATTAATCTCTCTTCTGTT
>NW_006206843.1:0-2493 GCF_000334495.1 Tupaia belangeri chinensis
GAATAAATGTAAATTAAAATAAAAAGATTTTTAAATAAAATAAATATTTTTTTGTTTCTTAACACTCAAATTGATTAATTAGATATTACCAAAGCATCTACTCTCAAAATGTCATTCATTTTCATCCTTTTATCATATATGATGTAGATTTAGGAGTATATAATTTGACTAAAGGCATTCATGTTTCTAAACATGCTTTGGAGATTTTCTGTAAAGCTTTTATTTTTCCAAAATTTTTTCCTATAGACTACTTTATCAATGTTTGTTGTTTTTTTCAAATATATTTCAAACATACTGTTTTTCACATAGTCTGTGAACCATTAGAAACACCCTTTGCAACTCTGATGAAAATAGTGTGTGAAGTCATTATAATGAGGAAGACGACACAAATGGGAACTAAGTAATTAAGTAGCATTTTACTGAAGAAAGAAAAGCTAAAATTATAAGAATTTATGGAAAGGTGGAATTTCAGTAAAATATGAATGAAACGATGTTTTAATCTGCTGAGACCCAAGCTGGGCTCCGTTTTAAAGGTTACAGTCTGGTCTGGACTGCAAAGCTGACCCAAGACCCATGTCCTTGAAAAGGGTAAGCTTAAGGTACCAGTGATTGTTCTGTCCAGAAACTCCCTAGAGATCAACTGCTTCCCTGTTTTATAAGTGAGTGAGATCTTTCAATGATGATTGAAATCCTAATGATGAAAGTACAATCAGCAAAATGAAAACAGTCTTATTTTAGAGATATGACCTTCTTGGGGAAAAGCAAGCAGTACCAGACCAGTTCGATATTTTACTACTACACATTTTTAATCTTTAGGGAGAAACGATACTTCCTGTTAACTTTGAGATTGGCTTTATTTGTATCTATTATCACAATCTTAGGAACAAGGCAAGTTTTGACTTTCTCAGTGTTAAGGACTGTTGGAAGAAGAAACATATTCTTATACTAATCTTTAATAAGAAGAAAGTGGCATCATTTGTCACTGCCCTTGTTTATAAATGGTTTGAGATATTATAGTAATCTATCCTAAGACAGTTTTTTTTTTTTTATATACCTAGGTGTCTTTCTAGGCTCTTTATAGGTTTCTATACCCTTTCCCTTGGCCTGTATTTTTTTTCCTGCACCAATTCCATGGGATTTTTTGTTTGGCTACTAGACATTCATGGTAACATTGACGTTTCTAACACTGTCTACTACCTACCCCACTTCCTCCCATCTTCTCTTTTCCAAAATTGCCTTAGCTACCTAAGAACTTTGCTTTTTTTCTTCTTCTTTCTTTCCTTTTCTTCTTTTTCCTTCTTTGGTCTTTCTTTTTCTTTCTCTTTCTTTCTTTCTTTCTTTCTTTCTTTCTTTCTTTCTTTCTTTCTTTCTTTCTTTCTTTTTCTTTGTTTCTTTGTTTCTTTGTTTCTTTCTTTTTCTTTCTTTCTTTCTTTCTTTCTTTCTTTCTTTCTTTCTTTCTTTCTTTCTTTCTTTCTTTCTCTTTCTTTCTTCTTTCTTTCTTTTTCTTTCTTTCTCCTTGTTTCCCCCTAGAGTACATGTGTACTTGCCAGAGAAAGTCAAAGAGAGAGGGCAAGGAGAAGCACACTTCATGGAGAACTGTTGCCATACCACAATCCCTTCACCTCCACCTCTCCCTGCTTTGGGATTTCAGGTATGTACACACACACACACACATCTGTGAACACACCTGGTGTGAGGGTATGTAGCCTAATAGCAGGAGGAACTTATCAAAATGCCTCATTTATTACTTCACTGTGAACCAGCTGACACATGCCTTGGATGTATGGGAGTCCATGAAAATATTCATGGGGCATGGAAAACATCCTGACTCTGGCTAGGTTATGCAATGCCCATTAGAAACAATGTTCATGGCCTGCCCACTATCCTCTCTGAAGGAAACAGATGGCCTTCAATGAAGTTTCAACAAGCCAGCACGCCTGTCAATAAGCAAGCTGGCTTGACACAAGATACATACCTGGGTCACACATGAAGCAACAAGACCCTGAAAATGTATACTCTGAAGGTGCTTACCTCTCATTGTGAGACTTTAACAGCATTCCTTCATGCTTGTAAAAGTCTCACCACACTTTGTAAAATGAATAAAGATACTCAGCATGACTGAGCAGCACAGCTTATCTGTTTTCACCTGCATTTCTGTCTCTGTGCCTTTTCTTTTTCCCCAACCTTTCACCTTGCAGGACCAACCCCAAGGCAGATGCCAACACACCTGGGGTGGTTCTCACACCACTGAGTCTGGGACTCAAACTACAGAGTCAAACTGACCATGGTATGAATCCCATTTTTGGTGGCTTAAGAAACACACTATGTATGTGTGTGTGCATTCCCAAAATCTTGACAGAATGGAGAAATGGAGAAGGGATTTGAAACATGATGAAGCTCCATTGGAAAGTGTTTCTCTCTCCCTCAGTCTCTGGTAATAACATACATACCAGGCAACTTAGAACTCACAACAGGCATGTGTGTGTGCATGCC
>NW_006206844.1:0-748 GCF_000334495.1 Tupaia belangeri chinensis
AATAGTGTGTGAAGTCATTATAATGAGGAAGCAGACACAAATGGGAACTAAGTAACTAAGTAACATTTTACCGAAGAAAGAAAAGCTAAAATTATAAGAATTTGGGGCAAGGTGGAACTTCAGTAAAATATGAATGAAACGATGTTTTAATCTGCTGAGACCCAAGCTGGGCTCCATTTTAAAGGTTACAGTCTGGTCTGGACTGCAAAGCTGACCCAAGACCCATGTCCTTGAAAAGGGTAAGCTTAAGGTACCAGTGATTGTTCTGTCCAGAAACTCCCTAGAGATCAACTGCTTCCCTGTTTTATAAGTGAGTGAGATCTTTCAATGATGATTGAAATCCTAATGATGAAAGTACAATCAGCAAAATGAAAACAGTCTTATTTTAGAGATATGACCTTCTTGGGGAAAAGCAAGCAGTACCAGACCAGTTCGATATTTTACTACTACACATTTTTAATCTTTAGGGAGAAACGATACTTCCTGTTAACTTTGAGATTGGCTTTATTTGTATCTATTATCACAATCTTAGGAACAAGGCAAGTTTTGACTTTCTCAATGTTAAGGACTGTTGGAAGAAGAAACATATTCTTATACTAATCTTTAATAAGAAGAAAGTGGCATCATTTGTCACTGCCCTTGTTTATAAATGGTTTGAGATATCATAGTAATCTATCCTAACACAGTTTGTTTTTTTTTTTATACCTAGGTGTCTTTTAGGCTCTTTATAGGTTTCTATACCCTTTCC
>NW_006206845.1:0-1425 GCF_000334495.1 Tupaia belangeri chinensis
TCTTAGCTTCAGTCCCAGCTACCAACCTCACAGCCAAACCCCAGCCAGAAAGGTAAGCCTATTTTTTCCTTCTTTCATTTACTAATTCTTTATTTCCTTTCACCATAGGTCAAGGCAGCTCTCAATTCTCAAGCAGAATCCATTTCCATCTACACACACCTGCTGCTTCAAGGAACCTGAGGCAGGGCCATACCCCAGCCCCAGCTGCATCCCCAGCTCCCAACCTGGTACCCTCCATCTCCACCAGAAAGGTTGGCTTTTTTTGTCCTTTTTATTTTTGCTAATTCTTTACTTCTCTTTCCACCATAGGACAGGGCAGCTCTCAGCTCTCCAGCAGAGTCCATCTCCATCCACAACTCCCTGTTCAGTGTGAGCCAGGGCTGAACCTCAGCCCAGCACCAGCCACAGCTCAGAGAACCCCATTTCAGCCAAAAAGGTGGTTTTTTTTTCCTTCTTCTTTCTCTTGCTAATTCTTTACTTCTCTTTTTCCCATAGCTCAAGCAGAGTCCATCTCCATCTACAGCCCCCATTTCAAAAGTTTTCTCCTACTTGTCATTATCTCCTCATCTTCCATCCACCCAGAGTGACTAATAAGTCCAAAATTACTG
The DNA here is from genome assembly GCF_000334495.1 of Tupaia belangeri chinensis. Classification (NCBI taxonomy): domain Eukaryota; kingdom Metazoa; phylum Chordata; class Mammalia; order Scandentia; family Tupaiidae; genus Tupaia; species Tupaia belangeri. The sequence continues at coordinate 609 of NW_006206845.1, forward strand.
ATTTCAAACATCTTTGTATTTTGAGGCTCTCAGGGACCTTTGGTCAGCACTGGACCACCAACAAAAAGGAGAAATTGTTCTTCAGAGACCTGAATAGAAAAATTCTTCTATGGGAACCACATTGGTAAAAACAACAGAAGAGATTTTGGCATAGAAGGAATTCATAGCAAAAGGGAAATAAACTAGTTCTCAGTTGCAGAAATATTCTCCATGAAGTTTTCAAAAATGAATACATCACCAAATAGCTAGAAGATGCAGAAGAGCCTCACGTATGAAAAACAAAAAAACAAACAAGCAGAAAATATGTTTCCATCCAAAGAACACAATAACTCTCCTCCATTTCTTGAAAAACAAAAATCAAAAAACAAACAAACAAAAAAAACCCCAGAAGTTACCAATAAGTGAGAACAAGAAATCAGAACATTCCCAGTGACAAAACTCTATGAGATGGAACAGAAAAGAGACAAGGAACTCCAGGAAATGAGGAACTCCTTCTATGATTTGAAAGAATAAAAGGACACTATCATACATGACTGTTAGAGATGAAGACTGTAAGATAGGAAATCCAAACCTCTCTCAATAATACTAAAAGCCGATTAGACCACGCTGAGTACAGAATCTTGGATGTAAAAGGCAAAACCTCATACCTAGAAAACTACACCAAAAAGATAGAGAAAATAACAAAAATAAATTAAGGATAATTTATGAGAAATGCTAGATTCCATTAAACATCCAAGCATCCAGATAATAGGTATCCCAAAAGGTGAAGAAACTAATAAGGATATTGAAAATCTATCCCATGATACCATGGAAGAAA
>NW_006206846.1:0-2173 GCF_000334495.1 Tupaia belangeri chinensis
ACTGTTTTGTCCTCAGGGATACAGAGTGTTCGAATTTGTACAAAATCAGCTGTGATATGGTTCCTTGAGGCTTAATTCTGGCTTAGCCTTCAGTGTGTACTTAAGAGCATGACTCTCCCTGGTGGGTCTTTAGGAACATTTCTAAAACAGACGTTTCAGTTGTGGGTACATTCGGGGTGTGCCTATTGTCACTGTTTTGTCCGCAGGGGTACAGTGTTTTTTACTGTGTACAAAATCAGGTGTGATATGTTTCCTTCAGGCTTAATTCTGGCTTAGAGTTCAGGGTGTGCTTAACAGATTTACTCTCAATGGTTTTTTTCTGTGAACATTTGTCAAGAGACCGTTCAGTTGTGGTTGCTTCTGGGGTGAACTTATTGTCACTGTTTGGTCCTCAGAGATATAAAGTTCTGTACTCTATACAAAATCAGGTGTGATATGGTTTCTTGAGGCTTAATTCTGGCTTAGAGTTCAGGGTGTGCTTAACAGATTTACTCTCAATGGTTTTTTTCTGTGAACATTTGTCAAGAGACCGTTCAGTTGTGGTTGCTTCTGGGGTGAACTTATTGTCACTGTTTGGTCCTCAGAGATATAAAGTTCTGTACTCTATACAAAATCAGGTGTGATATGGTTTCTTGAGGCTTAATTCTGGCTTAGCGTTTAGTGTGTGCTTAGCAGCTTGACTCTCAATGGTCTGTCCCTGTGAACATTGGTCAAGAGACCTTTCAGTTGAGGTTGGTTCTGGGGTGAACCTATTGTCACTGTTTCATCCTCAGAGATACAAAGTTTTGTACTGTGTACATAATCAGGGGTGATATAGTTCCTTGAGGCTTAATTCTGACTTAGCGTTCAGTGTGTACTTAACAGCATGACTCTCCATTGTAGGTTTTTATGAACTTTTCTCAACAGACCTTTCAGTTTTGGGTGCTTTTGGGGGTGCCTTTTGTCACTGCTTTGTCCTCAGACATAGAGTTTTGTACTGTGTACAAAATCAGGTGTGATATGGTTCCTTGATGCTTAATTCAGGCTTAGCGTTCCGTGTGTACATAACAGCATAATAATCAGTGGTGAGTCTCTTTAAATATTCCTCTAGGTATCTTTCAGTTTTGGGTGTCAGTTGTGTATGCCCAGTGTCACAGGTTTGTGGTCAGGGATACATAGCTTTGTACTGTGTTCAAAATGAGGTGTGATATGGGTCCTTGAGGCTTAATTCTAACTAAACGTTCAGTGTGCACTAAAGACCAGTACTTTCAAAGTTGGTTCTCTGTAAATTTTCTCAAGAAACGTTTCGGTTGCATGTGTTTTTGGGGGGTACCTATTGTCACTGGTTTGTCCTCAGGGAAACAGAGTGTTGGACTGCATACAAAATCAGGTGTAATATGGTTCCTTGAGGCTTAATTCTGGCTTAGCGTGCAGTGTGTACTTCACAGCATGACTCTCAATGGTGGTTCTCTATAAACATTTCTCAATAGACCGTTGAGTGGTGGTTGCTTTTTGGGGGTGCATATTTGGGGTGTGTCTATTGTCACTGCTTTGACCTCAGGGTTACAGAGTTTTGTATTGTGTACAAAATCAGGTGTGTTATGGTTCCTTGAGGCTTAATTCAGGCTTAGCGTTTAGTGTGTGCTTAACATCTTGACTCTCAATGGTTTTTTCCTGTGAACATTTCTCAAGAGTCCTTTCAGTTGTGGTTGCTCCTTGGGTGAACCTATTGTCACTGTTTGATCCTCAGAGATATAAAGTTTTGTACTGTGAACAAAATCAGGTGTGATATGGTTCCATGAGGCTTAATTCAGGCTTAGAGTTCAGTGTGTACTAAACAGCATGGCTCTCAATGGTGGGTCTCTAGGAACATTTCTCCATATGCCTTTCAGTTGTGTATCCTTTTGGGGTGTGCCTATTGTCACTGTTTTGTCCGCAGGGCTAGTTTTGTACTGTGTACAAAATCAGGTGTGATATGGTTCCTTGAGGCTTAATTCTGGCTTAGAGTTCAGTGTGTACTAAACAGCATGGCTCTCAATGGTGGGTCTCTATGAATATTTCTCAAGAGGCATTTCAGTTGTGGGTGCTTTTGGGGTGTGCCTATTGTCACTGTTTTGTCCTCAGGGATACAAAGCTTTATGCTGTGTACAACATCTGGTGTATTATGGTTCCTCCAGGCTTAATTCTGGCTTAG
>NW_006206847.1:0-1227 GCF_000334495.1 Tupaia belangeri chinensis
TTTTTTTACTTAAGATTTGTAAGTGCAACATGTTTGTTATCTTGTAAACTCTGCTTTAATAAGCCAAGACACAATTTAAAACTATTTTATGGCCTAAGACAAATTTTGCCAATGAAATACAGCAAAAATAAAAGGCTGAGGTTATTTAAAAGAGTTTTTTGCCCTGTTGTTGGCATTTATACTTATTATACACCCACTTGTTATTGTGGTGATTTGGGGAGTCTATTTAATTGATCATCCTCAGCGTGTACAATTTTAAGAAAAACAGTTTTAGCTCTAATGAATTAAACTATAAAAATGTGAAAAAACTTGCTTAAGACTTAAAGTCAGGAAATAAAGGATTTTGTCTTTGTCTAATTAGTAGGTAGATATTAAAAAAACTTAAAAACTAAATATGTACAGAGCTAAAATTTAGTAAAAAGTGCACTGTAGTTTTTTTGAGAAACATTTTTTTTTTCCATTTCCCCTTTTACTAAAGAGAAGCATAGTAAAACTTATATAAAAAAAGTAAGTTTTACTCTTAATTTGGTCTGTTATTTGCACAAAGTCTAATAAGAATATTAATTTAGCTGGCTTTGCTGGAACTTTTTATAAGGAATTTTAGATTAGACTCTTTAAGAAGCCTTTTAAGGCTCCTGAGCCAAGTTAGGAATTTATTATTTGACTGTGCCTTTAAGTACTTGTGTTTGGAAGTTTTGGAGCCTGTTAGGAAGTGACATTTTTTACTTGCCTGCCAGGCAGAACTGCTTGTGGTACTAGGCAATTTTTTTAAGAGCAACTGTTGGCTTTGTTGAAATTAACCCTAGTTTTTTAGCTTTTTGGCCATATTTTTAGATATGACATGCCAGTCAAAGCCCTGGCAATAACTAGTGTTTTTAATTTCTGATGCAAGGCAACAAGTATTATTGAACTTATGCAAACAACTATACTGTCACAAAATAAGAATGCTCACCTATATTTTCTAATTCCAGGGGATTAGAAAGAGAAAATGTTGTTATAATTTTAAAAGAGAAAAAAAAACTTAACAAATTGCTGAACCTATTAGCAGCTTAAGAAGACAAAAATTCTTGTATCTGGAATATAAAACATAGAAGAAAATTAGTAATGTTTTAGTCAAAAGTCAAAAAATTTTATTTTACCAGTTTAGTCTCATGAAATTTATTTCTTTGGTTGAGTTTGCAGTTACTATGGTCTAATTTTTTTATTTTAGTCTTGGAAGTTTAGAGA
>NW_006206848.1:0-433 GCF_000334495.1 Tupaia belangeri chinensis
GTGAGGAAGAAGTTAAAAGCCCCGAAAGCGAAATAAAACCCGAAAAATCTAAAAAACTAAGAAAGAAAAATGACCTTAAGGCTCTACAAGAGCCAAAGAAAAATGAGTCATCAACTAATTCAGAGGAGGAAATCCTAGAGGCCGAGGCTGATGAATGCAGTAACCCAGAATTGCCGTCTGAACAAAAAACTTTAAAAACAAATACTGCCATGTGCAGAAACCCAAAATGACCATCTGAACAAAAAACTTCCGAAATGAAGACAGGCAAATACCATAATTTTAAATGGCTGCCTTTCAAAAAACGACCGCCATCTTATGATTCGGTCATATCTGTGCCATCCTTGGTGTGTAATCAATCAGTCTTGCCATGAAAAGGCTGCTCCGCCATCTTTGGCAATGCCTGTTATTGAGCCTAAGGCAAAAGTTCAGACTA
>NW_006206849.1:0-1236 GCF_000334495.1 Tupaia belangeri chinensis
ATTTCAGGTGCAGCCCTAGTATTTTAAGGATATAGCTACCAAGAAAGAAAAGAGTGGAACATCCTAGGATAAATGTGGGCAAATTAAGCTGCTACCTATGGGAGAATATGCATTTAAAACCTGATGTCAAAATGAGTGTCTGGAGGGTGGGGTGGACTAGGCCTGTTGTATGGTGGTTTATAGAAAACATACAAGAGAGCTTACAGGCTTTAATATAAGATTCTGAATGAGTTATCCCCAAACACCATCTCCTTTTTCTGAACTGTTTAGATGATGGGAAATATGGTGTTGTAGCTTTTAACTTTGATGTTTACTTTGAAATATTCTTGTTACAACAATATATATTCCAAATAAAAATCATAGGGAGTGGCTAAATCTGAGCTGGACAATCGTGACATTTAAAGATGAGCAGTCCACAGACTCGGTCACTTGGGTTGATGCTGCACAGCAGGTGGAGGTTAAAGGAAACTGTTTTAGCCAGAGATTGCCAGATGGGGCTTATATAGAACCACGGGAGGCAAGATGTTCCACAGCTATAGTCATTAAAAGACACCTGGTTTGCCTTCTGTTTCTCCCTCCCCTACTGCCCTATTAAAGAATAAACCTAGGAATAGCTCAGGGCCACGGTAGTCTCCATCAGAGATACCTGGACTGCTGACCCTGTTTTCTCTACATGTATGTCTGTGTCTTTGTTCTTTCTCAATCAACCACCCACTTCCCCTCCGGGTTCCATGTCTATTCTCCCTCCAGGCCAGGACAAAAAAATATTATTTTAATATGCTTCCTTCTAAACTATAAAATCATATTTAACATACTTGTACAAGTGGGTACCATTAATACAATTTTCTTTTTGCTTTTCTCATTTTACATATGGTAAAAATGTTTCACTGTCTATGATCTCTTATTATAAGAGTTTTATGCTTAGCATCACATGATATTAATTTTTAACAGTCCAGTTTACACAAATATCTTCCTATTGTTCAGTAATTTAAATAATTGTGAATTTTTATTTTCTGGGAGCAACAGATGGTGTAATGGTTATGTTGCTTGATTCCCATGGCTTGAAACTCATGCCAGGTGTGTGTGCCCAAGATCCCAAGAGGGAAATGGAGGGTAAGTTGCATGGCCATCTTCCCGGGGTGGGGGGATAATTTCTCACTTTCTGTCTCTGTGGAATGTGCAAGTACTCCTTAGCAAAAATCTCTCTTAAACATTATATATATATATATATATATA
>NW_006206849.1:1473-2107 GCF_000334495.1 Tupaia belangeri chinensis
GCCCAAGATCCTGAGAGGCGAATGGAGGAGAAGGGATTGCGGCGTGGCCATCCCCCCTGGGGGGTGATTTCTCGCTTTCTATCTCTCTCTCTCTCTGTCTATCTGGTGAGTGCACAAGCCCTATAGCAAAAACCTCTCAAAGAAAAAAAAAACATACTCAGTGTGCATGCATGCATGCCCAAAATCCTGCCAAGAAGGAAGAATGGAGGAAAAAAAATTATGACATGACCACTCTGCACTGGATTGAGTGCTTTCTTTCTCTCTCTTTCTCTCACTTTCTTTATCTCTCTCTCTCTCTCATAAGGACCCTCACCATCTGACAATTAAAATAATAATAATAACGCTAACATGGAGCAAGCTATGGTGGCACAGTGATAATGCAACCCTCTGCTATGCTGGTCACACTCACAGCGTCTCCTTGTAGATGCCTCGTGTGGAAGCGTGTGCCTGATATCTGAGCTGGCTAAGCTGGGGTGGACTGTGGTGTGAAGACCATGCTAAGAGTGCCTGCCCACAAAGAAATATACATCAATGTTTTATATCTTTTTTTGATTTATACTTTGCTAAACACATTGCTAGCTTTTTGATAGCAAAAACTGAATATTTTTAATAAACTTTTTATCTGGAATAATTT
>NW_006206850.1:0-1625 GCF_000334495.1 Tupaia belangeri chinensis
GTGTTTCCCTATCTCCTCACATCTACCTATAAACCTTCTAGCCCTATCAGTTGATGCTTTTGAATTATTGCTTTGACAAAAATGTTCAGACAAATATTCTCTAATATGTACACATTTCGATTAGTAGTTATCAAATACTTGAAATGAATGATATTTATTATTGATCTCATTATTATTATTTGACATATATTAATTTTATGTGGCTTTATATAAAATTAAGAGGTGAATAATTTATATAATTAACTAATTTTCAGATAATCTTTTCAGGATTTCATGTTCTTATTATTTGAATCTTGATTCTCAGATTTAGAAATATCTTCCACATAGTCTAAAATACATTGTAACTTACCTTTATAGATTTTCATGAGTTGTCTATAACAGAGTAAGTGATTTTTACACTATAAACTTTTTGATCACTTCTTTTTCTCAGAAAGTCACTAATTCTGCAATACTTTTTGCTTCCTTTAAATACCAATTCATCTAAGCATAGGAATAGATACACTCGCCCTTGGTAGATCTTCTCACATGTATCAAATAATTTCTCTAAGACTGCTTCTCCTGGACTGCATTCCAGTCAATTTCAAAGCTTCTTTTGTTTGGATCGACTGGTCTCCTCGGTAGTCCCTCCCACTGTGGGGAGTCTCTTGTCAGTTATAAAACAAAACAAAAACAAAAGCAAACACAAAACACTTGATTATGTAAAATTACTTACAGAAAGAGCTAAAGATTTTCTGGACATCAATTTTGGGTCCTTGAGAATTGATACAGATTTGTCATTTTTATTTTATTCCCATAGTTCAACCAGACCCAGAAAATCCAAAGCTTAAGAAAAGGTGTCATGTGACAAACGTGCTATGCTGGCTCTTTTCTGCATACTTGGTAGTGAGATCCTTATTCAGAAGGAGAATGTTCTCTTTCTAGATTAACTTTTATGAAAATTAAGATATGTCACCTCTGCTGACAAACATCTAGAGGTTTTCTTCATACTATGGTGCCTAATCATGCATCAGGAAAAATATCTAGCTTACTGAAAATGAAACACAAGCCACCTCATAAATAAGCATTCTAAACAACATTTTTAATCTAGCTGCCCCACTCTTAATAACCTATCTGTTTGGGAAATGCAGATGGCATAATGGTTACATAGCTACACTCCCACATAGTCGATCATGGTTCAAGTCCTAGACACGGTGGTTTAAAACTCACATCAGGCATGTTTGTCTGCTAAAGTCCCTAGAGGAGAATTGAGAAATGATTGCAGTGTGGCCATTCCCCCTGGGGGTTGATTCTTGCTTTCTGTCTCTCTGGCAAGCACACATGCCCTATAGCAAAAATCTCTGGAAAATTAAATAAACAAATTAATAAACAAAATAGCTTACCTATTTGACACTCAGACTTCTTTGTCTTGTCCCACTCAGAACTCACTATGAAGCATTCACAATCACACACAACTAATTATTTCATTTACAAATCTTATCGTATTCAGAATAAATGAAAATGACTACAGTGGATTTGTATTATTGTTCTGTGGTTTCTTGGAACTTATTGGCGCTTATCTAATGTATGCTTTATATATGGGTAGAATAACTTATACTTATTTATTTACTTAATTTTGGAGAGGTTTT
>NW_006206851.1:0-3244 GCF_000334495.1 Tupaia belangeri chinensis
TAGTTGATTAATTTATGCTATACTTAATGACTTTTAATGACAGTAGTGAGAAAGTCATTCTCCACAGGATGATGTCTTTTTCCTTTTGCACACAAAGGAACAGACAAATAGAAAATTAAATAGTTTGCTTTCTATTCTGAAATGTTTAAAGAGTAGTTAAACTATGTTTGGAGTTTAAGAAAGTTCTTTTTCTCAAATACATTTTCAAGAGGAGTTCGTTTTCTCAAATACATTTTCAAGAGGATATTCAAGTGAAAAATTTCTTTTAAAAACATTGTAAATATAGTTTGACTCAGTTTTCGATGAAACTATTTCTTTCTCTAAGTGAAAATAAAGACACACACACAGAGTTCTTTGAAAAGTTTTTGTAGGAAAAAACTATATTGAAATAAAAATAATTCCAATAATAATCAAAATTTAAAAATAAAGATCTTAGGGCTGGCCCCATAGCCTAGTGGTTTTAGGGAGCTGGATCTTATATGGCCAATAAGGTTCAAATCCCAGCACAGGTGACTTGAAAAACATGCCAGACATGTATGCATGCATGCCCAAAATCCTTTCACATCTATAGAGGATGGTTATGTCATGATCTCTTCTACAGTTCTCCATCCTTCGAGGATTTTAAGAATACAAGCACACACATCCAGCATGTTTTTCAAACTGCTGGGTCTGAGACTGGAACCACATGGTCAACTGTGTGGGATCCAGATTCCTTAACCACTGAGTCATAGGCTGGTCCTGACAAGAGAAAATTAACATAGGTCACTGATCCCAGCTCTTGTCTACTTAGAAATCTCCATTTTGGTAAATGCTAAATTAAAAGACTAAATTAAAAGAATTTCCATATATACATTTATAGCATATTTAATAATTAGAAATATAAGAATTGTGTTATTATGTTCTAATTGAAAAATTGTAGTTTGTAAAGACAACATTACCAGTTTTTTAGAGGAGTCCTTGGATTCAAAAGAATCTGAATCCAATGAAGAAGCTTGTCTCCAAATCTCAACATAATATAACAGCATTATGTGTTTTGTTTTTTACAAAACGGATCCAAAAGTGCATTAAATAGTGAAGTAAACATTTGGGTTGTTTGAATTCATTCATGCTCTGATAGACACTTGTGTGTCTAAGTGTGGATATAACAAAGCTGAGAGTTTATTGAAGGAGAAGGAAGGACAAACAGACATTTTTAACCATTGTGTATATAATACACTTTTTTTTTTCAAATTTCTATGCTCTATCCTAGAAACCAATCTTTTCTTTATACAAAACTAAATCCCTTGAGTTGGCAAAAAAGTGAATAATATTATAATCCTTCTTAAAGCAGCTTGTAAACTTTGGATTTTTAGTTATTATATAATCATTATCCAGTCATATCTCTAAAGGTAAAAATGGTGACTAGGTATTCAGCATTGATGGACTTCTTAGCCTACTTCTTAAACACAAATAGTAACAAAATCAGATTTATCTTCAAATTTCAAAATTTGTGAGGAAGGCAGGCCCTAACAGCCAGGACCTGTTACTCATCCCTGCCCTTACTCATCTCTGGACTTCAGGTTGGTTTCTTGGGATTATAAAATGAACTTGCACCCCTCCCCACCCCATTTGGAAACCAGTTCAAGTCAGCAGGCAGTTCCAGACACCAGGTTGCCTGTGGCTGCAGACCCTAATGGCCAGGACCGTCACTCATCCTTCACCCCTTTCCCACTTGCCTTTGGACTCTCAGAATTTTGGTATTTTGAATAGCACATGGATTTTGTCTTTGCTCTTGACGTAGAACTTATTAGGTCAGTTGGAAGCTCACCACCCCTTAGAAACAGGAAAGACTTTGGGTCACCCAGCACCAGTGGCAACAGTACATGGTACTGGTGAGCAACAGGTAAGCACACCAGAAGAGAAATCACCAATTTTCTAATCCTGCACACCTTTTAACACTCAGAGATACCTTGAATAAGTTAGGAAGGAACATATAGATCATCAGATGACTAGGGACAATCACAGAGGCTCAAGAAATATGAGCAACCAACAAAAGGCCTCTCTCCCAAGGGAAATCGTTAAGCCCACATCACCAACAGTCAGTACAATAGACATTGTAGACATGTCGGATAAAGAATTCAGAATATTTGTAGTGACCAAACTAATTGAGATAGAAGAGAAAAGAGACGATGAGCTTCAGAAGATGACGAAGTGCTTTAATGATTTGAAAGAGGAAATAGACACCCTTAACAAGAACCAGATGGAACATCTAGGGTTGAAGAATGTGATACATTCTTGAAAGTGTTAAAAGTAGATTAGATCAGGAAAAAAATCGAAACTTGAATGTAGAAGACAAAATATCTGACCTAGAAAAAAGTATCAAGAAGATTAAGAAAACAACCAAGAAAAACAAGGATAATATACGAGGAATACCAGATAGCATCAAGTGCCCCAACATATGGATAATTGGTATCACAAAAGAGGAAGAAAATAATAAGGGCACTGATAGCTGATTGCATGAAATCCTGAAAGAAAACTTCCCGAACCTAGAAAGGCATTCAAGTATCCACACCCAAGAAATACATAGGACCCGGAATTGAATCAACCCAAGAAGATCTTCTCCAAGGCACACCATAGTCAGATTGGCAAAAACAACTGACAAAGACAAGATACTAAAGTTGGCAAGAGGGAAACATCAAATTACTTACAAAGGTCATCCCATCAGGCTAATATTGGACCTCTTAGTGAAATAATGCAGGCAAGGAAAGAATGAGGAAATATAGCCAAAGTGTTGAATGAAAAACAATTTCAAACAAGAATACTATTATGCCCAGCAAGATTATCTTTCATATGGGAAAAAAAGATAAAAACACTCTTAGATAAACAAAATCTGAAGAAATTTACCAACTCCAGACCAGCTCTTTAAGAGGTTTTGAAGGGAGTGCTATATCAGGAAAAGTCAGACAGACAGTTATAAGAGAACAAAAAGCAACCAAGAAAATGGCTTACTTAATGATAGAGACAGGTCCAGAAATATCGATACTAACACTGTGAATGTCAATGGATTAAATTCTTCAATTAAGAGACACAGACTAGCCGAATAGATAAGAAAACAGAAACCCTCTATCTGTTGCTTACAAGAAAAGCATCTTATGGATAAAAACATACATAGACTAAAAGTGAAGGGCTGGAAAAAGATATTCCACGCAAATAGAAATCAAAACAGGACTGGAATAGTGATACTGATTTCAGACAAAATAGACTT
>NW_006206852.1:0-1474 GCF_000334495.1 Tupaia belangeri chinensis
AACATAACACAGATTCTTATATTAAAAATTGGAAGTTCAAGTCCAGCAAATGGCATATAGTTTCGCTGACGGATTTCCACATAGTTGACTGTAATTCAAAAACTGGAGCTGGCAGCTTAATACTCACACCAGGTGTGCATGTGTGTAAACCTGGAAACCAAGAGGAGAATGTAGGATAAGAGATTATGGCCTGGACCCTACCCTGGGGTTTTTTCACTTTCTGTCTCTCTGTCTCTCCAGTAAGTGCACCTGTCATATAGCAAAAATCTCTCTTTCAAAAAAAGAAAAAAAATGTAAGCTCAATCATATGTTTTCGATAAACCACCACCAGATAATGAACCTAGCCCACAAGAACCTCCAAACACTCACTCTGACATCAATTTTAAATTCATATTCTCTCATAGGTAGCAACTTATTGTGCCCACATTTTTCTTAGAATATTCCAGTCTTTTTTCCTTGATAGCAAAATGCTGCGGCTGCACCTGAGATTGCTCAGGGGCCTCTCGTTGCAGGAACTATGAACCCTGGGCCAAATCTAGGGCCAGTGACCTTGGGAAGCTGACCACCCCGTGTCCCTCATTTACATTGCCACTCACTCCCCGATCTTTTCAGGTACAAAACAAATTTTTGCATCCATCATTTTAAAATAGTAGAAACTTCTGTTTCAACTTTGCAGTTACAGAACATTCAAAAAGATAAGAAGAATCAGTGTTACAGTCATCATTAATAAGTAGTGTTTGGTAATTAAATTTAAGCAGCAAAATTTAGATGCATATATATATGTGCATATCAGACACATCTGCATATGTTTTTCTAAGTAAATATTGTCAGTACAAGTTAAAAGAATAAGTTAAAATTCCATTATCTTCCTTGTTAAGTTCTTTCAAACTCTGTATTTTTAATCCAGTATTGTTATTTAGCAAAAAAGATTTATTTCCTCTCTGTCTAACTAAGCCTACGCCTTTTCATCACAACCTGGGGAATAAGTTCTCTTCAGAGTTCAAGTTTTTTGAGGCAAGACCTTAATGCTATTCATACCATTGAATGCACATAGAAAAAGGAAAAGGACACAGTTAGTCAGAAAATTCAACCGCATGACTTGAGTCATTCTTTATTAACTTTAAGAAAAAAAAACAAAAAAACTTTCCCTGTGCCGTTCATTAAGATATAGTGGAGGGGCTGGCAGGTGGTTTGGTAGTTAAAGGTGCTGGATTACAACATGGCTGACTGCAGTTTGAGTCCAGGACCTCGCAGTTTTCTCTCTCTCTCACTCTCTCTCTCTCTCTCCCCCACCCCACACCTCTGTGGTCAAATTGAAATAAATTAATAAATAAAAATAGAGTTAAATAAAATAATTCTTGAAAAAATAGATGCAATGGAACATGAATGGATACATCAGTGGATACTCGAATGTATCATGCTAATTTTCTAATCCTCAGGATAGTAAATCATAAGTGAGAATATATCAAGAAAG
>NW_006206853.1:0-496 GCF_000334495.1 Tupaia belangeri chinensis
ATATGTACAAGTTTTATAAACCCAGGCTAAATCATGAAGCAGATACTGTTTTAGTTTTATTTCTCAGGTTAAAAAAACATTTCCTATTGATAATACAATTCAATTATATCTAATAAAGATCCGTTTGGCCCAGAGCCCCAGAGTCTAAGAAGGTTCTCAGCCCAGGCGCGTCCAGCAGTCTCCTGCCTCCTCTTTCCTTTCAACATGACAAATGCTGCCGTGTCCTTCGCCAAGGACTTCCTGGCAGGTGAAGTGGCCGTGGCCATCTCCAAGACCATGGTAGCGCCCATCAAGCGGGTTAAGTTACTGCTGCAGGTGCATCATGCCAGCAAGCAGATCACCACAGATAAGCAATACAAGGGCATCATAGACTGTGTGGTTCCTATCCCCAAGGAGCAGGGAGTCCTGTCCTTCTGGCATGGTAACCTGGCCAATATCATCAGATACTTTCCCACCCAGGCTCTGAACTTTGCCTTCAAAGATAAATACAAGCAGA
>NW_006206854.1:0-875 GCF_000334495.1 Tupaia belangeri chinensis
TCTACATGCTTGTCAGGGGACTGCAGCAATGTGAACTATGTGTCACTGTTTATCTTTGGCAATTCCTGTGGTGTTTTCCTTGTTGTTGTTAACTGGGCCCCAGGACAACTATACACAGCCTAGTCATGGCCAGGTCTGGGGTTTCTGCAACCACTTACTGGCAGGAGGCACTTGTACCAGAGCTACTTTTATTCCTGGGACCTGAAGATTTTTATACACCACTACCACCACCAAATGCTCCACCTTCTTCTCAGTATCACTCCTACCTTCTCTCTTTTCATTATCATCTTCCTTTTCACTTATTAGCATTGCCGAACTCTGAGGCCACTGTAATCAACCTCTTTTTGTTCAAAGTCTTTCCACTCATCTTCATCCTTCTTCATGACCTTGGCGGCTGCCCCAGAGCCCACGGACAGAGCTCAATGTCCTGCTATTGCCAGCCTGGCCAATGAGTCCACCAGTGCCCACCACATCTGTGTCTCTGCTGCTCCCTCTGGTGCTCTGCCTGGCCCATGAGCTCCCCGCCTGGTTTCTATGCTCCTTTTTGTCCCTTTTTGTGAAGTTGTCCTGGCTCTGCCCCTCCTTCTCAGCCATGGCCACAGCCTCTTCACCCCCAGGTGGGTGGTGCCATTGGTGGACGCTGCCTTCAGGATGTGAAGCTTGGAATCAAGACTGGTTTGTCGCTCACGCTGCCTGGCACGGTGACGTCTCCACCCCACAGAGTCACCCAGGCATGTGCGGTGGGGCAGGCGGCTCTTCTGGGTCCCATCAACAGTGATCTGGTCCTCTCCTAGGCTCCACCACCTGCCTTGGCCACTGCCACCCAAACTTGCCTGGGCTCCAACTGCTGCAGCAACCCAGTACAGGATCCCGAC
>NW_006206855.1:0-1699 GCF_000334495.1 Tupaia belangeri chinensis
TAACTTCTCGAGAATATGTTACTCTATCATTGTTCCTTTCCCAATCCTTTAAAGTTGTTATTATTGTTAGACTGGTGAGCTAACCAAGGCTGAGAAAATTTGAGATCATCTACCTGAAGCTATCATTTTTTTTAAAGTTTGCTCATTTTATTTATCTTACCCATGATAATGTGGGCACATTCCAAAGATGTGTGGGGAGAGCATGTTGTTATGGTTCAGTCCCCTTTCCTTAGCCCTCCAGCTTGACAGGACTTTGGGCAAGCATGACTATTCCTAGAATGTTGGCACTCTACCCTCAGGGCTTGGTCCTGTGAAGGAAAGAGAAAAAAGAAAGACAACACAGAAACAGAGATGCAGGTGAACATAGACAAGGTGTGCTGCACAGTCATGCTGAGCTTCTTTATTTATACATTTTACCAGGCATAGTGAACTGTTTTGCAAATTTTCAAGGATGGAGTTGAAGTTCTACAGTTAGAGATAAGGACTTTAGCGTATATGTTTTTCGACCTTGTTGCTATCATGTGTGAGCCTGTTATGCATCAAGCTAGATTACTTATGCAGTTCCTCTGCAACTCCAAAGAAGTCTGTCTGAGTATGCATTGAAAAGGATAATGTGTAAGCCATAAACATTATATACAACAGACATCACATGACCTAGCCAGGTTAGGATGTTGCCTGTACCTATAAATATTTCCACAGTGCCCCTAGTGACTAAGGTACGTGTCAGCCAGATCAAGTGAGTAATTAACAAAACATGCAGATAGATAACTGCTTCATACTGCCAGGCTGCACTCTCACCCTAGAATGTGAGAGTATGCAGGTTGAGCCAGAGATATGAATTTGCCCTTGACATATGGTTTTCAAAATTGCAGTTCAATTTTGCTGCTGACTGTATTACATGGCTGGGGCTACTTCTATTTTTCTTTTTTTTAATTTGCCTCCTAGAAAACCTTCCTGCACCACAATCTCTTCATTGCATTTTTACTTTTGCATTTTTCAGTGCATAAATCAGATTTACCATGGGAGAATGATAATAGTCTAAAATTCAGTAATTTATCCTCTAAAGAGGTGGTATCAGATTTAGTCTATCTAAAAGTCTATCTGAAAGTGATAATGACCATAGGAACATTGAGTCACAGGTGGAGAGAGTTTTCTACCATCTTCTGTCAATTTCTTTCAGGAAACCCAGGATAATGGTGTGAGAGATGGGCAGGACAACAAAGCTTCCCTGGGCAATGCAAAAGTGACCAATCTCATTGAGTACACAAGATAGTAGACTATCAGAGCCACTTGAATAATGGACTTTAAGAACCTACCTACCTCCAGGATCAGCAATTGGCATAAGGGCTATGTCACTGGACTCCCATATAGTCGACTGCAGTTCAAGTCCTGGATCTGGTGGTTTAAACTTATGTTGGGCGTGTGTGCGTGCAAGCCCAAGATCCCGAGAGGAGAATGGAGGAGAAGTGATTGTGATGTGGCTGCAATCATCCCCCTGGGGGGTGACTTCTTGCTTTCTGTCTCTCTGTCTGTCTCTCTATCTTTCTGGACAGCGCATGCACCCTATAGCAAAAACCTCTTTTAAAAAACAAAACAAAACAAAACAAAACCTATTATCCATGTCTCCAGCAACGTTTTATTTTATCTCCTAGTCCATGAATAGTCATGTAATCTCCTCGTCCATGAATGGTCATGTAAC
>NW_006206855.1:8452-10052 GCF_000334495.1 Tupaia belangeri chinensis
CCAAGTATCAAATACCTGAGGTATTTCACATTTTTCTTTTACATGGCAGAAGGGAGGAATCCATGAGACAGGTTGGCAGTTGGAATATGCACAAGGAGGAATGAGGATCAATGGTGAAGAGAGAGAAAATGTGAAATAGAAGAGGTGATTTTCCAAGTGGGGAGAGTTTTGTCTTTCTTATATGTTGGACCCATTTTTGAATGTGTGAATATTTACATGACAAAGTGAAGTTTCAGGATATTCTTATGTTATTCTCCTAAATTAGCTTAACTTCCTCAATTGTTAGATATATTCGCGTTAACAAGAACTTTGAAAGAAGCATTTTCTTGTTCCTAATAAGACCTATAAAGTAAAAATTCAGGGCCAGGAGGGTCAGTAGGTGGTGTAGTGGTATGAATCTCACATGGCCAACCACATGGTTTGAATTCCCACTGGACAGTTTGAAAAACATGTCAGTGTGCACTCATGCCCCAAATCACAAAAATAGAATGGAAGAGAAAACATTGTAGCATGGTATCCTCCCTGGGGGTCAGGTGCTTTCTGACCCTCCCTTTCTGTTTTTGTCTCTGTCTCCAACCAGTGCCCACAACCTATAGAAACAATTTTAAAAGTTAGAAGTCAGGGCTGGGGTTAATTCATAAGTCTATAGTTCCAGCAATTTAGAAATTGAAATAAGATTATGAGTTTGAGGCCAACCTGGGAAACATAGAGAACCCTCTCTCTCTAAACACAAATGGAAAACAAACCCTCAAAATTTATATTTATTGAGAATAGCCTTGGATTTTAAACAACTAGATCTAATTTTTCTCAACTTTCAATATTCTATTGAATGGAGTCTCTCAGAACCACTGATAAAAATGCTCTGGCTAGGGACCAGCAGATGGTGTAATGTTATGTTGCTAGCCTACTACTTGGAGGACTGCAGTTAAGAGTCCCAGATCCCACAGCTTGAAACTCGCACTGGGTGTGTTATGTGTGCTTGCGCAAAATCCTGAGAGGCAGATAAAGAAGACAGTGCAGTGTCATCATCCCTCTGGGGTGTGGTTCCTGGCTTTCTGTCTCTCCATCTCTCTCTTTGACCCTCTCTGTCTGTCTGACAAACACACATGTCTTATAGCAAAAAATCTCTCAAAACAAAACAACAAAAAATGGCTACAGAAGTAAAAGAAATTCTACTGGAGGATTCTATGACATAATCACCTTTGTTATTATTATTTCATGCTATCCTTAATCAGGAAAGGTTATTAGTTATTGTTACTTGAAATCATGTTCCCATCTGATGGCATTTTTTCTTTTTCTTCTTCTCTCTTCCTTCCTCCCTATCATCTTTCCTTTATTTCTTTTTCCACCATTTTTAAAAGCAATATGAAGATTCTTTTAAAATAAAATAAAAATGAAATTACCATAGGACCTGTCAATCTTCCTTTTCATTATATATACAAAGACATTGAAGTCAGTATGTAGATAACATATCTTCACTCCCTTGTTTACTGTAGGATTATTTGAAATAGCCAAAATGAGGGAATAAGCTAAGCATCCATTAGTGGATGAATGGATATATAATATGTGAGGGATATGTGTGTGTGTGTATATATATATA
>NW_006206856.1:0-15067 GCF_000334495.1 Tupaia belangeri chinensis
GTCTTGTGGCCTCCCCCTGGGGAGTGCACTCGCTGTGCTTGCTCTGTCTCTCCAGCAAGTGCACACACCCTATAGGAAAATGATAAAACAACAAAACCCCATAAACACTGAATGTGAAGAAAATCAAACGTTGTGTATTTAGTACTGTGTCGCTTTTTTCAACCTTTGAGATACAGTAAATTGTTCATTTGTCTTCATTTGTAAATAAATCATATCTATTTCAGTAATGTGCATATAGTATCTGGGCTCTTGAGTTAATTTTTATCATTCATTTATTTGTCCCATGACCCTTTAATAATATGTCATGTTTGATTTGCTACCAGGTGTAATTATCAGGGTATTTATAAAGCCATAGCCAATGAAACTGAGCTATAAAATGATTTGCTAAGCTTTTTTGAGATCAGGACTTCATCATAATCTTGAAAAATATGAATTCAGTAGTACTGGAGATACTGTCTCCTGACTTTACACCATCTGGACACTGATAGGTTCCACTAGAGGTTCAGATTTCTCCCCAAGTGTTCAGGTGAAAGCTTTATGAATTACTTTTTTTTTTTTTTTATTACTAGAGGACATGTGTGCTCGCTAGAGAGAGAGATCAAGAGAGAAAGCTCTCTCAGTAGGATATAATTATGCCACAATCCTTTTTCCTCCACATCTCCATCCCACTGGTTTTGGGCTTGTGAACACATATGATTGGCAAGTCCTTCAAGCTGTAAGGGCTGAGATTTGGACCGTGGTCCGCCATGTGGGATCTTGGTTCCCTGGATGCAGCGTTTAACTGCTACACTATGGGGCTGACCCTCCAACAGGGTCTTGATGCCTCGATCTAACCTCAGCTAGCTCCAGATCACAGGCATGCGTATGCCTGGCACACTCAGGGAGGTCGGTGGACTTGAACCTGGAACCCTTCCATGAGGGTCTAGCACCACAGTGATTAATGCATTTTACTGCTGCACCAACATTTAGCCCCCTTCAGATGAAAGTTTTTATATCCATTTATCAGTAGTTATCCCTGTTTGTCAGGAAGTGAGGGTAAGTGGCATAAGACTGGTGTTAAAGATAAGGAAGCAAGTATAACACAGATTTTAGGATAGCAGTTCATTGACCACTGACTTATTTATTTTTTGGAGAGGTTTTCGCTATAGGGCGCGTGCGCTCGCCAGACAGACAGACAGACAGACAGAAAGCGAGAAATCACCCCCCAGGGGGGATGGTCACACCGCAATCCCTTCTCCTCCATTCTCCTCTTGGGATCTTGGGCACGCACGCACACGCGCCCGGCGTGAGTTTTAAGCCACCGGGTCCGGGACGTGAACCATGGTCGACTAGCCATTACGCTAACTGCTGGTTCCCACCACTGACTTATTTTTTTAAGACAACTTTTTTTTTTTTGGTTTGTTTTTGCTAGAGAGCATGTGTTTTCACCAGAGAGAGGGTAAGTAAGAAAGCAACCCCCACAGGGTACAGTCACACCACTGTCCACTCTCCATTTGTCCTTTTGAAGATACTGGGCATGGACATACATGAGCAAGGCATGTTTTTCAGGCCTCTGGATCTGGGATTTGAATTGCACAGCTGACCATGTGGCAGCCAGGTGCCTTCACCACCACACTACCAACTGGCCCGAAGGAGTTTTTTGTTTGTAATGGTAGGGATACACACTTGCTGGGGGAGAGAGAAAGTGAGAAAGCACCCCTCATGGAAGATGGTCACATCACAGTCCATTTCTCCTGGGGTTTTGGGGGCAGCCATGCACACATGGCCAAGCATGGCTTTTTCAAGCCTCTAGATCTGGGATTCAAACTGCAGTCGGCCGTGTGAGATTCAGCTGCCTTAACCACCATGCCACTAGCTGGCCAGGGAGATTTTTTTTTTGACATCGCCTTGCTACAGTCCCTGTCTAGCCTCCCAGTTAGCTAGGAAACTTGGGCTTGTGCCACTGCACCCAGGTAGCTTAGGTTGGTCCGAGACCCAAGCCCAGGTCTACATGCCCCTAGCCTTGAGGAGTGGCAACCATGACTGGGCCTGTGCCACGTCTTTTTTTTAAAACACGTTTTTAATTCTGATGAGGTGAGGTAGGTAGATACTTGCATCATGTAGATAAATGTAAGGGTTCCGTAAGGTTTAGCAGCTTCCCAGATTATGTGGGCAGTGAATGGCAGTCATTCTGTTAAACTCTGACGTAGTGCAATACTGGGGAACCGTAGCAGTTTCAGTAGGTGGTGGCTTAGGGTTACTGACCGCTTAAACCTCACAGCAACTTGGGAGGCAGGTGAAATCACTGCCGTAGTCCTGTGGCTGCGAGGTGAGGTCAGAGCCAGTGCGGGTGACCTCTGAGCAGATGACCCAGGAGAGGACCCTGGCATTACTACTGCAGACTTCTGGAGGCTTACCTCAGTTCCAGCTGCATCTGGCATTTAGTTGTCCCACTCTGCACTTGAGCTGCACTACTATAACGCAGAGAAGAGCCGCTAGAGTAGCTTCTGTTCAAATCGCGTGCATGCCCCAACATCAGACGCTGGACTAAGCATGACCTGCGAAATATGAGAATATGAATATGTCTAGGAAGTCAGGAGTCAGGACGCCTGTGGTGGCTGGTTATCAGACTGCCTGATGTCGGCGCCCAAAACTGGTGTATTAAGAGGCCCGCGGGGACCAATCACAGCAACATCTTCCAAATCCACGCGTCAAGCCCCGCCCTCGGACAGCTCCGCCCACGCGCCTTCCCGGAATCCTCTGGGGCGACTCCCGCTGCGGCCATCTCCACTGTGGGCAGCCGCCGGGATCCTGCTGCTACTGGAGTCCTGCGCCCGAGCTTGCGCGTTGTCTTTCTGCCCTGGCGATCACCGCGCGGTCGCTGGGTGCAGAGGCAGGTGGTCGATAGCAGCCACGATGACCCAGGCAGAGAAGGGGGACGCGGAGAACGGGAAGGAGAAGGGCGGGGAGAAGGAGAAGGAGCAACGCGGTGTGAAGCGGCCCATCGTGCCCGCGCTGGTACCAGAGTCGCTGCAGGAGGTGGGGCGCCGGGGGCGGGTCTCGGCGAGAACCCCGCGCTTCAATCTCGGTCACCTCGGCCAAAGCGGGCCCGGGGTGGGTTGTAGGAAGAGCTGGTGCCTCTCCCCAGCGGGCCCCAGCGCCTGGTGGATGTTGCAGGAGGGCGGTGGTTTCTTTCCAGGTTGTCCTGCCGAGGGCGCGGGGAACGGCGCGGCCGGGGCGGTTCGGGGTGCGCGCACCGATCGGCGAGAACCCCGCGCTTCAATCTCGGTCACCTCGGCCAAAGCGGGCCCGGGGTGGGTTGTAGGAAGAGCTGGTGCCTCTCCCCAGCGGGCCCCAGCGCCTGGTGGATGTTGCAGGAGGGCGGTGGTTTCTTTCCAGGTTGTCCTGCCGAGGGCGCGGGGAACGGCGCGGCCGGGGCGGTTCGGGGTGCGCGCACCGACTCTGGGTCCTTCCCCTGACTTCACTTCGTGGCCCCGGGTCGATGGCAGTGATTGCACCTGCTCCCGAGTTGCTGCGAGGTTTCAGTGGTATCAAAGTTTGGCATGGAGCTGGCTCTCAGCTAGCAGCGACGGCGACACTAGTAAAAGTCTAGTTACCTAGATCAGCTTTTTTTCCTTTGTGAAGGAAATGTTTGCGAGTAGAGGTCATTTCATACTGAAAAGGAAACGGACGTTGGTGTAGACCTTACGGGCCTGTGTGTCAAAAACAGGACACGATTAAGTCAAACCAGAAAAATATATGCAGCAGCCCAGCAGCCAAGGGACCGTTATTTATATTTTCTCTCACACACACAGCTTTATCAGTGAAGAAAATAACAGCATCTCCGTAGGAAAATAGAGAAAGGCAGTGTAAATTCACAGAAGAAATAAGGAGGTTTAAGTGCTCAGAATTTCACTTGAACATCTCTGAGCCAGCTTTCTCACTGTTCCTGGGCTAAGGACAGCCCCCTGCCGGGAGGGCAGCTGTAGCGCACACACTGTGCCTGGCACGGTCGGGTCTCAGCATGGTCATTGCTGCTGCACAGGCCTGGTGACTGCACCCATCCAGTTACCCATCTAGTGAAGGGACAGACTGCATAACTGCCTGGCCAGGTCCTCCCCTCTCGGGCTCTCCCACTGTGTGTGTGGGGGTGGGGGGTTAACATTATCAGCATGGTGTGGAATGGGCTAGTGCAGGGGTATGAGGTGTTGGGCACACAGCAGGTACCTTCTGCAGCCAGTCAGGGATGGTTTCTTTAAAAGGAGGTGGCATCCGGATGAAGATCTGAAGATGATTAGGGTTAGCCAGGAGGAGGGTGTCATATCTCAGGGAGACCGGATGGAAGCTAGATCAGGACGCCTGCAATGGAGGAAGAAAAGGAGATCTCAGCAGGGGTCATGTTCTGAGGGTCATATAGGCCAGAGAGTGACCTTTTGGAAGACTTTATCATATTAAGAGCAGGCATTTTGTGAATGCTTCTGTGGCCAGGTTCTGAGCTACAGGACTAACTCATTGAATCCTCACAGTAACTGCGTGAGCTAGGAAGTCCATCCAGGGCTGGGAGATGGCAGTCTGAAATTGTAAGCAGAGCTACGAATCTAAGAGTCTGGGCCCTCAACGTTACAATGAGTCTAGAACTTCAGCCAGCTGTAGAATTTCATTTTCTCGTGGCCTCTGTGGTACCAATATTGCTATTTGCATAATAACTTTTTTGTCTGTTTTGTTTTTTCGCCATAGATTGTATACATTCTCTGGAGAGACAGACAGAAAGCAATTGAGAATCACTCCCCAGGAGGGTGACCACCCAGCAATCCTTTCTCCACCATTCTGGGATTTGGGGCACACACATACACACACACACACACACACACACACTTGCCCCTTGCCACAGTCATCACTCCACTGTCTGAACTTGTGCTGCTTTGTCAATCTTCTCTCACCACGTCCCAGGAATGGGTTGTGAGATGCAGCCAGGTTTTCTGACTCCTGAGGATAGAACTGTGAAATCCAGCCTTTTAACCCAACTCTTGCCACATAAGGTCAGTAGCACAGGACAAGAAGGGTAAAGAGTTTTAAAAACAACAATCAGCATATTTTTAAACACATTTTAAAGTTGATGCAGAAAGCCTCAGATTCGGACATTACCATGCATTCTTTTTTTTTTCTTTTTTTTTTTTTTCTTTTTTCTTTTTCTTTTTTTTGGAGAGATTTTCACTGTAGGGCGCGTGCGCTCGCCAGACAGACAGAGAGAGACATAGAGACAGAAAGCGAGAAATCACCCCCCAGGGGGGATGGTCACGCCGCAATCCCTTCTCCTCCATTCTCCTCTCGGGATCTTGGGCACGCACGCACACTAGCCCAGCATGAGTTTTAAGCCACCGGGTCTGGGACACAAACCGTGGTTGACTACGTGGGAGTCCAGCGACATAGCCATTACGCTAACTGCTGGTTCCCAACCATGCATTCTTATGTTAATTTCCCCCATTCCTTTGATCCGTAGTTATCAAACTCAAGTGATAGTAGTGACCTTAGAAGCTTTTTAAAATTGCTGGTTCCTGGGATCCCTTCTTGGAGACTCTCACTTGGAAAATTTGTAGTAGAGGCTTAGGATCTTTCTTTTTTCAAACATCTTTTAAAACATTTATATTTATAGAATTCAGAACATATTTTATTATTCGCTACACGCATTTATTCTTTAATTGTCTTCCAAGGTAAACAGCATTCTCTGGTGGTAGAGGCTTTGTTCCTGGTCCCCATTGTGCCCACAGTGCCTGGTATATAAATTCTAAATTACAATATGTTAGTTGGCCTTGGATAATTTTGGTTTCACTCATTTAAGCAAATATTTGTTGCACTGTATATCCTGAGTCAGAACAAGGGAACACAGATGCAGTTGAGTTTGCATTCTGGTAGAGATCAGTAACTGGCTACTTCTTAACCCCCTCTATGGAATTATTTTGATACCTTCCAGTCTGATAGTCATTATAGGGAATTTCTTAGTTTAACTTTTTACCAGTACAAGGGCCAGCAGGTGTTGTAGTGGTTATGATGCTGGACTCCAGCATAGCCAACCATGGTTCGAGTCCTGGACCCGGAGGCTTGAAATTCAGGTGTGTGTGTGCATGTGTGCCCAAGATCCTAGGAGGAGAATAAATGAGGAGGGATTGTGGCATGGCCTTCCCTCCCAGCAGGGGAGGGAGTGATTTCTTACTTTTTCTCTCTCTGTCTCTCCAGCGAGCGTATGCACCCTACAGCAGAAATCTCTCAAAAAAAAAACAAAAACAGAACTTGTTACCAGTACGTTAACTTGGGGCTTACATGTTACTTACTCAGGTCACACGCCCATGTTTTATATTTGCAGCAAATTCAGAGCAACTTCATTGTTGTCATACATCCTGGTTCAACAACGCTAAGGATTGGTCGAGCCACAGACACACTTCCGGCGAGCATTCCTCATGTCATCGCACGAAGGCACAAACAGCAAGGACAGCCCCTATACAAGGACAGCTGGCTTCTAAGGGAGGGTCTGAACGTAAGTCAGAAACAGGAGCTGGAGAGAGCCCAGGGTCGACTTCTGGAGGGCATAGACACTCCATGTACCCAGGCATTTAAATAAATGTCTTCGGAGCTTTGCTGTTAAATCACAATACCATTCAGGGCTACAAGTGTCATTTTTCATCAGAGAAAGCAATTTTAGATTGTAAAGAATTAAAGAACTTATTATAAAAAAAGTATATCCATTTTTTTTTTCACTTTAGGATGAATTTGGTGTTGAAGGTGATCTTCAGTGGAAGATAGAATTGTCACTTAAAATGATATGTCCGGTTCTTTGCAGCCATATTTTCCATATAACTACAGTTTAAATTGAACTTATATTTTCATCCCATTAGCAAACTGAAGTGCTATAGTAAGCACTTACATGATCTTAGAGCACACATTTCCTTGGGCTCAGCGTTTACTTTATCCTATTTTGTAGGCGGTTACCAGGCAGACTTTTTGTGATAGGCGTTTACTCTGTCTGTTGCATCATACTCCACTAGTAACTTTGAAGTTTTACGTCAGGGACAGTTTCAGAAGCAATTTTTATAATTCTAATCATGTCGTGGGGTTCTCCATTTTAGCATAATTAAAAGACTAGTCCAGGGGCCGGCAGGTGGCATGGTGGATAAGGTGCTGGACTTCCGTACAGCAAACTGCAGTTCGAGTCCCAAATCCCATGGCTTAAAAATCATGCTGGGCGTGTGTATGTGTATGCCCACAATCCTGAAGGAAGAATGGAGAAGGGACTGTGGCATGGCCATATTCCTCTTGGGGAGTGATTTTTTACTTTCTCTCTCTCTCTCTCTCTCTCGTGAGTACATGTGCCCTATGGCAAAACGTTAAATTTTAAATATATATATATATACATATATATATATTAGTTGACTGCAGTTCAAGTCCTGGACTCAGTGGCTTAAATTCACACCAGGCACATGTGCCTGCATGCCTAAGACCCTGAGAGGAAAATGAAGGAGAAGGGATTGTGGTGTGGCCACCTCCCCTGGGGGCTGATTTCTCGCTTTCTATGTCTCTGTCTCTCCCTGTCTTTCTGGCAAGCGCACACGCCCTATAGCAAAAACCTCTCAAAAAAAAAGTCTACAATTCTTTTGGATCTCATAATTTCTACCTTACAGAAAAATTGGAGCAAGAAAAATCAAAAGAACACAAAATTTCTTTTTTTATTTTTTAACGTTTAATATCTACCTATATATCTGTTGATTTGTTGTGACTTTCAGGCCGACAGGTCCTAGACTTGAGCTGCAATCGGCCATGTGGGAATCTAGCCCTTTATTCGCCAGACCGCCTGCTGGCCCCAAGAACACAACATTTCTGCAAAGATTTTTATGAATGTGTCCATCACAATACCACAATAACTCAAATAAGTATTAGTTAAAATACAAAGGAGTGTGACTGTGTGCACGGGAGAATTGGATGGATGTATAGAAGAGTGTTGGAAATATTTTGTAAGTATAAAGTAGGTTTGCTTTGATTAGTGCTGTGAAACATCAATCAAAAGTCACTTGAGATTATAGATTTTTACAAATGGTTTATGATTAAGGTTCCTTTTTTTTAACTTTTTCGGTTTATAATAAAAGATTACTTGGAATTACGGTAGTATGTGTCACAAACATTAAGGAAATGCCACGTGTTGATGAGATTGCCTTTCCTAACAATGGATTAAACTAGTATTTTGCCAACTTGCTTTCTCTTTTACTAACTCCTTTGTTTGTTTGTCTTTCACATCCCTCTTCTCCAGAAACCAGAAAGTAATGAACAAAGACAAAATGGCCTTAAAATGGTGGATCAAGCAATATGGTCCAAAAAGATGTCAAATGGTACAAGACGGATCCCTGTATCCCCTGAACAGGTCAGTCAACTCTTTCTTCAGATTTATTCTTTTCACTTCTGTGCTATCGTAGTGCCATTTATAGATTTTGTTTTTCTCTCATACAAATACAAGATAGGATTTCCTTTCAAAAAAAGAGGGACCAGCAGATGGCGTAATGGTTACGTCACTGGATTCTCACAGTTGACCGCAGTTTGAGTCCCGGACACAGCGGCTTAAAACTCATGCTGGGCACATGTTCCTGTGCCCAGGCTCCCAAGAGGAGAATGGAAGAGAAGGGATTGTATCGTGGCCGTCCTCCCTGGGGGGTTGCTTTCTCGCTTTCTAACTGTCTCTCTCTGCATTCTCTGGCAAGTGCATGTGCCTTATAGCAAAAGTCTCTCTCTAAAAAAAACCCTGCTGTGTGCAGAAAATCCCAAGATATTGAGGAGAAGGGATTACAGCATGGCCATCCTCCCTGTGGGATGATTTCTCACTTTCCCTCTCTGTCTCTGATGAGTGCATGTGCCCTATGGCAAAAACCTAAAAAAAATAATAATAATTCATCAATGTAGCTCATCTGTGGGGGGGGGGTGCTGTGGTATCCCTGCTCTTCTCTCTATGAACTTTGCGATGCTTTCTCTTCGTAGGCACGGTCCTATAACAAGCAGATGCGACCTGCCGTTTTGGATCACTGTTCTGGAAATAAGTGGACAAATACCTCTCATCACCCTGAGTATTTGGTAGGAGAAGAGGTAGGAAATTTCTTCACAGTGCAGTGGAAGAGAAACCCTGATCCTCCTTCTAAAATGCGCTCTCTTCATACCCACTTCTAGTCACTTCCCAGCATGTGGTCATCCTGCTCTGAGGACTAGGGACTCACACTGACTTGAAGTGATTGTACCCCACTGTCAACATCAGAGCCTTTGGCAGATGTTAACGACAATTTCTGGCCTTCCATTTCTGGATGCAAGTCCAGAAAACCCCAAGAGAACAGTTTTAACAATGCACTTCTCTTCCTGTGCTCCTCTTCTAGGCCTTGTATGTTAATCCATTGGATTGTTACAATATTCACTGGCCTATCAGAAGAGGCCAGTTAAATATTCACCCAGGACCAGGGGGCTCCCTTACAGCTGTTCTGGCAGATATTGAAGTAATATGGTCTCATGCAATACAGAAGTACCTGGAAATCCCACTGAAAGACTTAAAGGTGAGCGAAAGTTCCCAACCACTTGGGTCGTCTTTAAGATTCTCAGTCAAGGGCCAGCAGGTGGCATAGTGGTTAAGGCGCTGGATTCCCACGTGATCAGTCGCAGTTTGTGTCCCAGACCCAGTGGGTTGAATTTCACACTAGGTCCATGTGCATGCATGCCTAAGGCCCAGGAGGAGAATGGAAGAGGGGATTGCCCCATGGCCATCCACCCTGAGGGGTAATGCCTCACTTTGCGTCTCTCTGTTACTGTTTCTCTCCAGGAGGTGCACACACCCTATGGCAAAAATAATAATAATCATTCTCGTGAAAGAATGCACTGTGGAGTTGTTTGTAGTGTAATGAGCTTCTCCACATCCTCAGTCTGAAGGTGTTGCATGTATTGTTTCTTCCCCTCGTTCCTCCCTTGTGCTTTCTCTTACTCTGTTTCTTGCTGTCTCTCTCTGCTGCTTTCTTGGTCATGTTTATGCCTATTCTCTGGACCTACTCAGATGCATCAGTTGTCCTCTTTTTCATTTCATAAGTTTTTAATGATTTCAAGGAGAAAAACATTTTCTCTTTCTTCAGAACACCCAAAGGAAGGCATAGAGGCTTTTCTCCGGGGCCATTAGCACAGCCGCCAACCCTTCAGTGAGAGGCCCCTAAAGCCAAGCGCAGTGCGATTGGGTTTGACGGGACCTCAGTAGTAACCATTTTGTCTTTGTTCTTCTCTTTAGTATTACAGATGTATCTTGTTAATTCCTGATATCTATAATAAACAACATGTGAAAGAACTAGTCAATATGATACTCATGAAGATGGGTTTCTCAGGTATGTCTCTGAGTTCAGGGAAACTTGTTTTAGATGAAGCCTTTTTCTTCGTCGGTGACAGTTCATCTGACTCACCAGCGTATTTCAGTGCTTCCTCTGGAACGCTCAGCTCTTGCTGGTTGCCTGACCAGGGGTTCCTCAGCTCCTGACATTCGCTGATTATTCGTTTTAGGCTCTCCACTGCTCTGCAGCTGACTGCCCCACCTGGCTGTGTTTTTCAGGGATTGTGGTCCATCAGGAGTCCGTGTGTGCCACCTTTGGGAGTGGCTTAAGCAGTACATGCATTGTAGACGTTGGGGACCAGAAGACAAGCGTATGCTGTGTGGAGGATGGGGTGTCTCATAGGAACACTCGGTAAGGAACTTGGGGGTGCCTCACTCCCCTCAGAGTCTGTTCAACTATAGAATACTACAACTTAAAAAATACTTACTATGGGGCCAGCAGGTGCCGTTGTGGTTGAGGCGTCAGACTCCCACATGGCTGAACATGGTTCAAGTCTTGGACCTGGCGGCTTGCTTTTTCACTCCCCCCCCCTCTCTCTGATGAGTGCACAAGCCCTATAGCAAATTAAAAAATAATAATAGGGGACCAGCATATGGCCTAATGGTTATGTCACGGACTTCCACATCATTGCCTACTGTGGTTTGAGTCCCAGACCCAGTGGCTTAAAACTCACGCATAGCGCATGTACATGTGCACCCAAAATCCTGAGAGGAGAATGAAGAAATTATGGCATGTCCATCCCCCTGGGGGATGTTTTCTCACTTTCTGCCTCTCTCTCTCTCTCTCCAGTGAGTGCACATGCACTATAGCAAAAATCTCTCAAAAGAAAAATAAAATAAATTAAAAATAATACAGAAATAAAAAATATTTGAGGAATGATATATTCAAAAGCCTAACTAGGAGTCCAGCAAACTTATGAAGTACGCGCTTTAGCAAGGCTGAAAACAAATGATTTTACTCTTTCCTTTGGAACTTTCTAGTATGAATTCACATCAGCAGCTCCCGAATGTCCTAGGATATGTTATGTGCTTTCCCACAGAGAAGTGTAGGCACTCGCTTGTATGTTTCGCTGTGGTCTGGCATGGAGATACCAATCACACCTTCACAGGAAAGCATTATTTAGGCAGGTCACAAAGAAGGAAAGAGATTTTTCAGGTCTGAGTTCTCTGACCGGCTAGTGTTTCTAGTGCCATTCTTGCCACACTCGTGTTTGCTGAGTGGCAGTGACATCTGGGGGCCACCTCATCACTGATAACATGAGTTAGCAAAATGACCGTCCGGAGCAGGTTTGCTGCTAGTGCTTTCCGAGGCAAGCCTGCTTCAGGTATCACCTGCAGGCAGTGCAGGAGGTGTCTGCGTTGTCTGTAGCCTTCACGCTCCTGAGGTGGCTTCTCCCTGCATTTAAGGATGCTTTAATCCTTCCTGCCCCCCACATGAGGGTAGTTCGAGTCTCAAGTTTTAAAAGGAAACTAAAAGGAGGGTCTGCGTAGTCCAGAAGAAAGGTTGACGTGCTGCCTCCTACCCCAGTGCATCCTCAAACCCAGTGTGAGTTATTTTAGCTCATTCATTGTTTGGCTCATATAAAGCCAGTGCTCCCCCAAATGTGGAGAAGATGCTGGACCCAGGTCTCCCACCACAGGAAGAACATAGCCATCTTCCTTCTAGTGCGTAGTCCTCTCTGCACCTTTCTCCTGGGAGCGTGTCCTGTGGAAGCAGAGCCTGCCCCTTGTACGCTAGCGAGTGTAGGTGGCCACACAGCCGTCCTGTGGTGAACTCCTGATGGGAAGGAAGCTGGATGTGACAGCGTGTGTCCTGTTTCAGATACCTTTTGCAAACTATTTTACTGCCACTCAGTGCCCCATCACTGACTTTTGTTAGCGTTCCCTGTTTTCCTCCCATCCATCCACTATGTCCTATCATTCAGTTGTTACGACAAACATTTCTTGAAACTTGATATGTTTCAGTGTGCCCAATGGAATTCTTAAAGCACCCCCGTACCTTCTTTCTATTGTTATTATTACTATTCTATTTTAACTTTTTA
This sequence comes from Tupaia belangeri chinensis, assembly GCF_000334495.1. Classification (NCBI taxonomy): domain Eukaryota; kingdom Metazoa; phylum Chordata; class Mammalia; order Scandentia; family Tupaiidae; genus Tupaia; species Tupaia belangeri. Next base: position 12,409 of record NW_006206856.1, read on the forward strand.
TCTACTATTATTATTTTCTAATTCGACCAGAGAGAAACAGAGAGGGAAAGTGAGAAAGGAAGTCACCAGGTCCAGGACTTGAACCACGGTCAGGCATGTGGGAATCCAGCACCTTTAACCACCTGCCAGCCCCATTCCCCCGTACTTACTTTTTTTTTTTTCTTTTTTTTGAGAGGTTTTTGCTATAGAGCACATGCGCTCGCCAGACAGACAGAGAGACAGAAAGCGAGAAATCACCCCCCGGGGGGATGACCACGCCACAATCCCTTCTCCATTCTCCTCTCGGGATCTTGGGCACGCACACACACGTGCCTGGCGTGAGTTTTAAGCCACCGGGTCCGGGACGCGAACTGCAGTTGACTACGTGGGAGTCTAGCGACATAGCCATTACGCTAACTGCTTCCCCCGCCCCCCGTACTTTCTTAACCAGCAATTTTTTTTTAACTTTAGGCTCTGTCTGGCATATGGAGGATCTGACGTGTCCAGATGTTTTTACTGGCTAATGCAGCGGGCTGGGTTCCCGTACAGAGAATGCCAACTCACAAACAAAATGGATTGCCTTCTTCTGCAGCACCTTAAAGAAACTTTTTGTCACTTAGATCAGGTAGGAGCAAGTTGGCTACTTTTCTTTCTTTTTTTTTTTTAAGATTTACTTATTTTTAATATTATTTATTATTATTATTCATTTTGACCAGAGAGAGACAGACAGACAGAAAGGGAGATTGAGAAACCAAGCCACCAGGTCCAGGACTTGAACTGGGTGGTTGACCATGTGAGAGTCTTTAGCACCTCAACCACCACACTACCTGCCAGCTCCGGCTATTTTTATTTCTAGGAAAAATTGATGATTCAAAAAAAATATATGTTATTTATTTATTTATTTATTTTGAAAGCAAGAAATCACCCTCCAAGGGGATTGGCCACGCTACAATCCCTTTTCCTCCATTCTCCTCTCAGGGTACACACGCATATGGATCCAGTGTGAATTTTAAGCTACCAGGTCTAGGACGTAAACCAGGGTCAACTATGTGGGAGTCCAGAGACCTCACCCTTATGCCATCTGCTGGTCCCAATTGGTGATACTTAAAAGATACTTAGCAATTTAACAGTATTATACTGCCCTTTCAACCTAAATGGATAAAATCTTGAAACTGAAGCTCTTAAGTAATGAGAACTTGGGGGCCCAGCAGGTGGCGTGGTGGATGAGGCTCTGGACTCCCACATGGGCAACCGCAGTTCAAATAGGGGATCTGTTATCTTGCTTTTAGCATGTATGGTGAACATACATGCCTTATGGCAAAAATAATTATGATAAATGAAAAAATTTAATTCTTTAAAAAAAAGTAGTGCAAACTTTTTGAGAAGATCATAATGGTGAAGATGTGCTTTCTAGAAAGCATAGTTTGTGTTTTAGGAAGGAGAGTTTAGTAAATTTCTCTCTCTGTAGAAGTCTGATCATTCCAATAATGAATAAAGATGAACCTTTAAGTGTAATGAGTATCACGAATAAATATGTAGACATAGATGTCCAATACAGTGTTATAATTTGAAACTTTGGGGGGTTTTTTTGGCTTGTTTCTTTAGTTATTTTTGTCATAGGGCTTGTGTGCTTGCCGGGAGGGAGACAGAGAGGAGAAAGGGAGAAAGCACTGCCGGGGGGGAAGCCATGCCACGATCCCTTTTCTTCCATTCTTCTCTCCAAATTTTGGGCAGGAATACACCCATGCCTTTCATGTTTCTCAGTCCATCATGTCCAGGACTCAAACTGCACATTTGGTCATATAGATCCAGCTGGCCCTGAAGTGCTTTCTTTCTCTCTATATTAGAGTGTGCGTGCTCAACACAGAGAGAGGAGGAGCGGAGAAAGCACCCCCAGTGGGGTGTGGTCACACAATCCCTTCCCCACTTGCCCACCCCGTCAGGATTGTGGGTGTGCACACATGTGTCTAGCCTGTTTTTCAAGCCACTGGGGCTGGGATTTGAGCTGTGGTCAACCGTGTGGAATCTGGTTTCCTTAACCACTGGTCTGCGGGCAAGCCCCGAAACACTTTCTTAGTATTACACAGAGTCAACTTTCAATCCTTGCTGCCTTTTTATTTTTTATTCTTGACTTTTAAAAAATCTTTTATAAGTAGTATAGTTCTAAATTTTAAAAAATTTGAGAAGAGAAAAAGACTATAAATCTAGTTATTAAGATAATTTGGATATTAATTTGAATTATTTGTATTAATGTGCAGGGGCGTCTTCAAAGAGTTCATGGAAAATGCATTTTATGAAAAAATTATACATGTATTTCAAATTTTTTTGTAACAGAATAATCTTGGGGGCAAGCTGGTGGCATAGAGGTTAAGGTATGGACGCGAAGTCCCAGACCTGTTGCTTGAAAATCATGGCAGGTGCACATGCATGTGTGTGCAAAATCACAGAGGAAAACGGTGGAGGAGGGACTGTGGCATGGCCATCCCCACCAAGGACAGCTTTCTCACTTTCCATCTGTTTGGGACATTCATGTGCCCCATAGCAAAACTAAAAAACAAACAGAAGAAGAAACTTGCACTTCATTTCCATTTTTCCACAAGCTTTTTGAAGTTCTCTTGGATAATAGAGAGAATAAAAATGCAGGCAATGGACATTTCAGGGATGTTAAATAGGGCAAGAA
>NW_006206856.1:15083-21267 GCF_000334495.1 Tupaia belangeri chinensis
AGGGAAAGAAAGTATAGCTGGCCTCTCGTTCCATTAAGTTATAACCAGAGTGGTGAGCTGCAGGGTGGCCTGTTCGTAGGTGAGATGCAGGCCCCTGGGCACTTACGCGTAACCTGAGGACTTTGCATGCACTCTTACTGATGACTGATGGCATCTTTTCCTGGAATCAGGACATCTCTGGGCTTCAGGACCATGAGTTTCAGATTCGACATCCAGACTCTCCTGCCTTGCTATACCAGTTTCGCTTAGGAGATGAAAAACTCCAGGTAATGCACAGGTGCACGTATTCACGGGTCAAAGGTAAGCCGTCCAGCTTCTGTCAAAAGAGAGTGGGACACGTCTTGAGGTCAGGATGTCAGCTGCTTGTATTACGTGATCCACTCGACCAACCTGGAAGCCGCTGGCAGAATACAGATTAGGACAGACCTGAGGACCTTTTTAATCAGCCACCGTGTGGCAACTTGTTATTAGAGAAGCACCATCACCGTTAAAAAATTATGGGGTAGATTAGGAGGCTCTAATTTCACACATGCTTTGAGATTTCTCATGTGCTGCCATGCCACTCATTCTGTCGGATGACGAATGAGTTTTCTGTTCTGGCACGCACCGGAGAAATAATGCCACTCCCCAAAGAGAATGCTGCCCAGTCCAACTTCCCAGTGCCTGCCCGTTTTGTTTTTGGAAAACCAGAATTTAGCAGGTCAGATTTTTTTCCAGGAAGGAGTATCTTTTGTCGACCACCCTTTCCTTTCTGCACACAGGCTCCCATGGCTTTGTTTTATCCAGCAACCTTTGGAATAGTTGGACAAAAAATGACAACTTTGCAGCACAGATCCCAGGGCGACCCCGAGGATCCTCATGACGAGCATTACCTGCTGGCCACGCAGAGCAAGCAGGAGCAGGTCTGCAGCAGTTCTGGGGGGTGGGCAGTCCTGAGTCTGAAGGGGAAGCATGCTCAGAGTTAGTGGTTGCAACCCCTGCGACCTCCCAACAGGGTAATGCTGATGCTTTCTACAGCTGGGGATGAAAGGAAGTCGGAATTGAATCTGGAAGACAGATTTCTTTATTCCACAGACAGTTGTTCAGTTTTCTGAATACTAGTTCCCACTTAAAAGTTAAGTTAATGAAGAAACTTTCCTTTTGGCATATTTTGTTTACTTACACTGTTGACCTCTGAATATCCGGTCATACTTTGAGTGAAATCTTATATATATATATATATACACATATATATATGTGTGTGTGTGTGTGTGTATATATATATATGTCTTACTTATATATGTAAGAGACAGATGACCACGCTGCAATCCCTTCTCCTCCAGTCTCTCAGGATTCTGGGCACGCACGCACATGCACCCAGTGTGAGTTTTAAGCCAGTGGGTCTGGGACTCGAACTGCGGTTGACTACAGGGGAGTTAGCAACATAACCGTTATGCCATCTGCTGGGCCCAAATCTCACGTATCTTTTAATTATAATGTGAAAGGTATGTGGCACGGGCAAAGTGCTGAAGTCCTTTGTCCACACCCAATCCTAGGGACAGGACATTGCGGTTTTTAAATCTGACCCATGTGGTAGTAAGGTTCTGTGCCCTGCCCTGCCCTGCCCCAGTGGCATGGCCGCAATAGGGCTTCGTCACCTCTGTATGCTCACTTTACCTTAGCGGGGAGCAGGCGCGGATGGTTGTCTGTGTAAGCGGTGGCTTTCATCTTACAGTTGTGTTTGGTGGCGGGGCAGGGAAGGTGGGCTGCGTGTCATGGTGGAGCAGGACGGGGAGGGTGGGCTGCGTGTGGTGGCAGAGCAGGACGGGGAGGGTGGGACGTAGCTTGACAGCATCATAGCGGCCCATGTAGTCAGACCATCAACTCCTTGGTCCTTTTACTTCATTTAAAGTCTGCAAAAGCGACTGCTGACCGCAAGTCTGCATCCAAACCCATTGGATTTGAAGGAGATCTTCGTGGCCAGTCCTCGGATCTTCCAGAAAGGCTCCATGCCCAGGAGGTGGACTTGGGGTCCTCCCAGGCAGACTGCCTGATGGCCGGCAATGATTCTGAGGAGGCCCTCACTGCACTGATGTCGAGGAAGACTGCCATCTCGCTGTTTGAAGGGAAAGCCCTGGGCCTCGATAAAGCCATCCTCCATAGCATAGACTGCTGTTGTAAGCGCATCTGGGGAGACTGGGAGATGCCAGATGAGGTCACAGCAGACCGCGCTGGTTCAGCCCAGGGTGTAGGTGTGCAGTGTAGCCCGCTCATTCAGAACCTCCGCTGTGCTTGCACTCCAGGTGCTGGACACAGTCGCGAAATGGAGTGGGGTCCTGCCTCACTGGCATATGGCCTCGGAGGAGGCCCGATTAAGTCAAACCGTCACACCAGTGCGAAGTTGCAGCTGTGGCAGCTGCTACACGGTGACGTAAAGGGTTCTGACTGAGAGCTTCTGATGGAGGCGTTTCCTAAGGGGGTTACTTACTAGGAGGAGGTGCAGAGGGTGGGAGGCAGGGAAGGCCTCCCTGAGGAGGAGCCACTAGAGAGAGGTCTCACAGGTGAGTGGGGTTAGCAGGCCCAAGGAGTGGCATTTCACACAGAAAAGACTCGCACAGTGCAGCAGGGTTGGGAAGCAGGGCATGAGGCTGGGGCTAGAGAAGTGGGTGAGGACTACCCTCTGCTGGACTCTGGCTCCCTACGAGGTTTTCCTACCCTGCGTGAGGCAGGGTGTGGAGGTGAGGCAGCCTCATGCTTGCACCCCTGCTTCCCCAGCCTCCTCTGGCCGTCGTGCTGAGGGAGGTGGAGGGAGGTCTTTGGGAAGGCTGTTAGGGTTGTCCAAGCGGGAGATGAGGGGCCTGTCCTAGCATGCTGGTGGGTGTGGAGAGACGGTGCAGGGGGCTCTCACTGTCATTACAGCATCAGACGATACCAAGAAGAAGATGTACAGCTCCATCCTGGTGGTGGGAGGTGGTCTGATGTTTCACAAAGCTCAGGAATTTCTGCAGCACAGAATCCTCAACAAAATGCCACCTTCCTTCCGGCGAATTATTGAAAACGTGGATGTGATCACACGGCCCAAGGTATGTGGATTCGTGGTGCCACTTGGACTGTATGCAGGTGAAAGCAGCGTTGATTCTTTCCAATTGCGACATCGTGTGTGGACAGATGAAACCTTGGCTGGCGTGCGTTGTGTCTGGGAGTTCTCAAGGGCTTGGGCAAGTGGAAAAATTACTTCCAGCAGGTCACAGGTGTGGTGGCAGGAGCTGCTGTCCAGGGCTCTGCATTTCTGGTGCTAGTCCCTGCCGGGCTCTCCCAGTGAGGGGGACTGACTTGCACCTTTGTAGAAGAACCTGGGAAAGGAATAGAGACTGCCCTCTTGCCCTCTTGTCCCCTGCCAGCCACACAGCTGCTTTTTTTTTTTTTTTTTTTTTTTTTTGAGAGAGAGAGGGACTTTTGCTGTAAGAAATCATCCTCCTCCCTGGGTGAAACGGCCATGCTACAATCCCTACTCCGTTCTCCTCTCGGGATTCTCGTGCACATGCACCCAGCATGAGTTTCAGGCCTCCAGGTTCAAGACTCAGACCACAGTCAGCCATGTGGGAGTCCAGTGACGTAACCATTATACCACCTGCTGGTCCCACAGCTCCATTTTTAAAATGCTCAGTAAGGATCTGTTCCTAGACCAGGTGGTCTTTGAGGATTGTTTTGGCTTGAACTCTCTTGAAAAGAAAGTCTAGGAATTTTTTTTTTTTTTGAGAGATTTTCACTGTAGGGCGCGTGCGCTTGCCAGAGAGACAGAGAGAGACATAGAGACAGAAAGCGAGAAATCACCCCCCAAGGGGGATGGTCACGCCGCAATCCCTTCTCCTCCATTCTCCTCTCGGGATCTTGGGCACGCACGCACACGCGCCCGGCGTGAGTTTTAAGCCACCGGGTCTGGGACACGAACTGCAGTCGACCACGTGGGAGTCCAGTGACATAGCCATTACGCTAACTGCTGGTTCCCCCCGGCGTGGGTTTTAAGCCACCGGGTCCGGGACACGAACCGCGGTCGACTACGTGGGAATCCAGCGACATAGCCATTACGCTAACTGCTGGTTCCCGGAATTTTGAAATAGATTGTGTCAATGTCTCATTAAACCTCGGTGACATTCCTGAAAAATGTCAATTCATTTTAATCCCAAGACAGGGCTTATCGGGGTGTGTTTATGGCCCTGAAGCTTCAGAATAAATTATTTATAAATGTTCCTGCATCCAGGGCCTGACTGTTTGTGGAACAGAAGTGAATAGGAGAGTCTTCAGTCATAAACATTAAAAAGTTCTCTTGTCAGTAGAAACAGAAGGCTGTCTAGTTAGAGAGCCCTGCTGTTTGACGCAGGTGGAAAGTGATTCAACAGGCACTGTGCGAGCAGGGCTGGCTTTCTCTTCTTAAACGTGTCCTAGGACTTGTGCACCGGCAGGAGAGAGGGGGTAGGGGGTGAGAAACACTTTCCCCCAAAGGGATGGTCATGCTGGAGTTCCTTCTCCACTTCTCTCACGATTTTGGGCACGCATGCACGCACGTTTTTCAAGCATGTTTTTCAAGCAGCTGGATCCTGGACACAAACTGCGGTCGGCCTTGTGAGCTCCAGCTACTGTGCCACCAGCCGGGCCTGAGTGGGGCTTTTCCCACCCCCGTGTCGAAGTCAGCGGTCCAGTGTGAGTCCTGTCTGCTTACGCTGCAGCGTGGGTGTCGCCTCTGCAGGACATGGATCCACGGCTGATCGCGTGGAAGGGCGGGGCGGTGCTGGCCTGCTTGGACACGACGCAGGAGCTGTGGATCTACCAGCGAGAGTGGCAGCGCTTCGGCGTGCGCATGCTGCGGGAGCGGGCGGCCTTCGTGTGGTGAGGCTGCAGAGAGGTGCTGCCGGAGACCAGAGCCCCGGGATAGAAGGCTCACACGGAACATGCGCATTTGAACTTACTGACCTAGATGCCTGTATTTCCCGGAAAATAAATGAATTTCAACTTTGTGTCGAGGGTACGACTGGTTTGAAGTGACAAGCTGCTTTTTGTAGGACATTGAAGAATAAATACGAACTTACCCATCGGTTGCAAACACTCCTCAGGGTCTCCTAACCTCCCTACTGACAGACGACATTGCCGTTGAGCGTTTCCATGCTGGGGAACCCTGCATTTCTGCTGAGGTGTGAGCATCCTGCAGCCACGAGCGAGGGTGGGTGTGACCGAGGCCCTGCCCGTTTCCCTCTTGGCTAACACAGCAGTTAGAATCGCACGTCGTCAGCTTAGTCACATGCATGTTATAATGTGACTCATGTGTTTTGAATTCCAAAAAAAGTTTTCTCATTTTCTGTTAGATTATACAAAAGATGGGAGCCCGTGTACTTCTAGGTTTGCACTGGCAAAGATCAAAGGTTAGGCTGACTGGCTTTTGTTACCCCCCGTGCTCCAGGGTGGGTTTGGGGAAAGAAAACATTTATCATTGGACCAAGACTGAACAGAAGCTGAAAAGGAGACCTTGTTTCCTTCTTCAAGCGAACGAGAAATGACATGGGTGTGATTTAGGGTTGTGAGCTTGCGTTGGTGCAGATAAACACAGTGACTGCCATGGTTACTCACTTGCCACTGAGCCCTCAGTTGTCCTTTGCCTGAAAAACGAGGTGAGCACTTTTGGAATTCTTAACGTTCATTATGATCAGCTGACATTAGCCTGGGAGCATTCTAAAGCAAAATCTGAATTCTACAGACAGCTGTTGTCACTGGTGGTCCTGGCCCTGGCAAAGCCCCTGGTCAGGGGAGAAAAGGCATTACCTACAGCCAGGAGCCAGTCAGTGAGCACCACTGGGCTCCGAGAACTGCATGGGCAGGAGGATGCACCTGCTTCCACCATCTTACTAACCAGGACTGGAGCTGGGGTGTGGCTGGAGCAAAGACGGAAGTAGGGATAGATAAGAAATGTAGGTGAGGGACCAGCAGATGGCGTAATGGCTATGTCACTGGACTCCCATGTAGTTGACTGCAGTTCAAGTCCTGGACCTGGCGGCTTAAACTCATGCCGGGCGTGTGTATCCAAGATCCTAGAGGAAAATGGAGGGGGAGGGATTGCAGTGTGGCCATTCCGCCGGCGGATGATTTCTCACTTTGTCTCTCTGTCTCTGTCTTTCTGGTGAGCACATGCACCCCATAGCAAAAAAAAAAAAAA
>NW_006206856.1:23165-41801 GCF_000334495.1 Tupaia belangeri chinensis
GCCGGCTTGGCGACGACGCGGGAGCTGTGGATCTACCAGCGAGAGTGGCAGCGCTTCGGCGTGCGCATGCTGCGGGAGCGGGCGGCCTTCGTGTGGTGAGGCTGCAGAGAGGTGCTGCCGGAGACCAGAGCCCCGGGATAGAAGGCTCACACGGAACATGCGCATTTGAACTTACTGACCTAGATGCCTGTATTTCCCGGAAAATAAATGAATTTCAACTTTGTGTCGAGGGTACGACTGGTTTGAAGTGACAAGCTGCTTTTTGTAGGACATTGAAGAATAAATACGAACTTACCCATCGGTTGCAAACACTCCTCAGGGTCTCCTAACCTCCCTACTGACAGACGACATTGCCGTTGAGCGTTTCCATGCTGGGGAACCCTGCATTTCTGCTGAGGTGTGAGCATCCTGCAGCCACGAGCGAGGGTGGGTGTGACCGAGGCCCTGCCCGTTTCCCTCTTGGCTAACACAGCAGTTAGAATCGCACGTCGTCAGCTTAGTCACATGCATGTTATAATGTGACTCATGTGTTTTGAATTCCAAAAAAAGTTTTCTCATTTTCTGTTAGATTATACAAAAGATGGGAGCCCGTGTACTTCTAGGTTTGCACTGGCAAAGATCAAAGGTTAGGCTGACTGGCTTTTGTTACCCCCCGTGCTCCAGGGTGGGTTTGGGGAAAGAAAACATTTATCATTGGACCAAGACTGAACAGAAGCTGAAAAGGAGACCTTGTTTCCTTCTTCAAGCGAACGAGAAATGACATGGGTGTGATTTAGGGTTGTGAGCTTGCGTTGGTGCAGATAAACACAGTGACTGCCATGGTTACTCACTTGCCACTGAGCCCTCAGTTGTCCTTTGCCTGAAAAACGAGGTGAGCACTTTTGGAATTCTTAACGTTCATTATGATCAGCTGACATTAGCCTGGGAGCATTCTAAAGCAAAATCTGAATTCTACAGACAGCTGTTGTCACTGGTGGTCCTGGCCCTGGCAAAGCCCCTGGTCAGGGGAGAAAAGGCATTACCTACAGCCAGGAGCCAGTCAGTGAGCACCACTGGGCTCCGAGAACTGCATGGGCAGGAGGATGCACCTGCTTCCACCATCTTACTAACCAGGACTGGAGCTGGGGTGTGGCTGGAGCAAAGACGGAAGTAGGGATAGATAAGAAATGTAGGTGAGGGACCAGCAGATGGCGTAATGGCTATGTCACTGGACTCCCATGTAGTTGACTGCAGTTCAAGTCCTGGACCTGGCGGCTTAAACTCATGCCGGGCGTGTGTATCCAAGATCCTAGAGGAAAATGGAGGGGGAGGGATTGCAGTGTGGCCATTCCGCCGGCGGATGATTTCTCACTTTGTCTCTCTGTCTCTGTCTTTCTGGTGAGCACATGCACCCCATAGCAAAAAAAAAAAAAAAATGGAGGTGAGAACGGAATGTAGGAAGAAGTCTTAGGACACAGAGGGATGCATAGATAGGAGTAGGTGGGGAACAAAGAAAAACCCCATTTAAACTAATAGGGGGATGAGTATCCCTCATCCAACGAGCTTAGGATCAGAAAGGGTTTGGATTTGGAAATTATTTTTAATTATAGAATATTTGTATATACACAATATATGTTGGGGATAGGATCCATATAGCCCGAAGGTCATTTTATAGAATATTTTTGTATTACAGTGTTTTGATGGTCAGGTTTGGACATTTCCACTTGGTGTTATGTCAGTACTCAACACGTTTCAGATTTTGGGGGCGTTTTGGATTTCCCATTTTTAGACTAGGGATGCTCTACCTGTGCTATTTGGGATGTGTGCCTTCAATCTGAAAATTATATGTTTGGTTTTTTTAAGTTTTCTAATAAAATTAATTTATATAATACTGATTTTGTTTCTGGACTGTCTCAACATTAATTTAGTACCCGTTTTTGTAAGTTACCTTTTTTCGAAAGCTTGTTATATTACTGTTATAACAGTTCTTCCTGTAACAGAATATTGCTTCTGTAACTGATGGGTGTTCATCCAGAAGTTGGTTTCTAGTCCATTTTGACATCAGCCATGTCCATCTTCTGTCCCAGCATCTGTAAACACCGTGAAAACTAATCACGCCAAGTGGGCTTTACCACATTAAAAGTACACCTGAGCCATTGCCAGGTGTTTGCCTGTGAAGCCAGGCATGGTGAGTTTCCACTTTGATGTTTTATTTTGGTGTTTGTTTAATCTATAAGACATGTATTAGGAGTGACATGGTCCTTTAAGGACAATCTACAAATACAGACATTGTACCAACCCTCCATCTGAAACCGATGCACATGCTAGAGGCATGAGTGTAGTTTGGAGGGAAGACCCCATGCATGTACCGAATGACCCATAGCTCCTCGTTTGTTAGGGCATCTAGTCAGTTAAAAGAGGGGCTCACTTGTCACTCCCTATTTGCCTCAAAAGTGAAAGATTTGTGTTTGTAATAGAGGGTTTTATACCCAAGAAACTTACTGAGTGAGGGCTTCTTAAATTTAGTATGTGGTAGTTAGACTTATAGAGCTAAATACGTCTACCTATAGTACAGATAGAAGGCTGGAAAATGCCTTATTACCCCATATCAGGTTGGTTATAGTTTTTAGTTACAGTTATTCTTGATTTTGAGACAAGAAATCGATTTAGCTTTGCAATTATAAGCTTGGTTTCAATGCTTAGTTAATGCTACAGTAGTTAGTGGTATTTGTGGCAATTTTTCTATTTTTTTAACTTCAGATTTTTTTTTTTTTTTTCATTTGCCAGAGTGCTCATACACTTACTGGAAAGAGAGTCAGAGAGAGGAAGTGAGAAATCACCCTCTACAGGGGATAGTCATGAGCAATCCCTTCTCCATCTCCTTTTGGGATTTCGGGCACACGTGCACATAGGCCCACCATGTTTTGTTTTGTTTTGTTTTGTTTCCCTTTAAAGAAAGGCTATTTTATTTAAAACAAACAAACAAAAGTGGGTTTTGGAAAGAGGGCTAGTCCATTCTGGCCTTCAGTGTCCTGGTAATGATGTTGTCCTCAATGACATGGATGACAACGCTCCTGCTAGACACTGTGTCCTGTCTACTGCATTCAGCATGGCCTGGGAGGTGTTTTCAAACAGGTATCCTGGGTCATGTTGGGCTCTCGGGGACTCACACACCCTGTACACTGGTTTGGAGCAGGTGCCACTGACCACATCAGTCACCATGGGGCAGCCGAGGAGGTCCAGAGAGCAAATGAAGAGCTTAAAGGTCTTCGGGGCCCAGCCAGCAGTGCCTGGCTCAGTGTGGTCTGACAGAGGAGGTTGGCCTCTATGCTCGTGAGGGTTCAGGCTTGATCTGCCAGCCCTCCTTCACTTCATACAGGTTCAGCTGGAACTTGAGGTGCTGGGCAACTGGACTTCAGTGGTGAGCCCAGCCAGGCCGATGTACAGACGGTCACCCATGGGAAAGATATTCTGAAAGTCTGTGGTCACCACCTGCACCTGGATTCTGAAGCGCCTGTCTGCAGCGATGGCCACACAGTTCTTCCCTCTCATGGCTGGGGTGGCCCATCCGTTTTGGACATATTAGACATGACTGCAGTTGCTAGAACCCCCAGCAGTTGCTGCGGTTCTTGTAAACCGGTTCTGGCTTTCACTGCACAACTACTCTGGCTATTTCCAGCATGTTTTTCAAGCTGCTGGTTCCAGCACACATAGATGCAGGACCCAGCTGCCTAAGCCGTGACACCATTGGCTGGCCTCCATCTTTTTTTTTTTTTTAAGATTTTTTTTTCTTTTTTTGGAGAGGTTTTTGCTGTAGGGCGCGTGCGCTCGCCATTACGCTAACTGCTGGTCCCCTAAGATTTTTTTTTAAAAGAGATTCTTGCTACAGGGCATGGATACTCACCAGAGAGACAGAGAGACAGAAACCAAGAAATCATTCCCTCAGGGGATTGGTCACAAGACAATCCCTTCCCCTCCATTCTCTCAGGATTTGGGGCACACATGCACAGGTGCCCGGCCTAGTTTTAAGTCACCGGTCTGGGACTTGAACCATGGTCAACTATGTGGGAGTCCAGTGATGTAACCATTATGACATCTTCTGGTCTCATTTAAGAATTATTTATTTAATTTTCTTGATTATCATTATTTTTGAGAGATTTTTTGCTATAGAGTATGTGTATTCACGAGAGAGACAGAGACAGAAAGGGAGAAATCGCCCCCTGGGAGGATGGCCATGGCACACTCCCTTCTCCATTCTCCTCTTGGGATTTTGGGCACAGACACACATGTGCCCAGTGTGAGTTTCAAGCTACCGGATCTGGGACTTGAACTGTGGTTGACTATGTGTGAGTCCAGTGCCTTAGCCACCATGCCATCTACTAGCCTTCATATATATATACACACACACACACACACACATATATATATAATGTCAGAAGGCATGAAAGCAAGAAATTAGAAATATCCCCCAATGGGGCCTAGTCAGGCCATGGTCCTTTTTCCACCAACTCTCCTGTTAGGATCCTGGGCACACACAAGCTGGCAGTCTTCTGTGCCCTCAGGACCAAGACTTTAATCTGTTCAGTCCTGTGGGATCCAGTTTCCTCCGTACAGCACTGGACCATTGGGCTACAGGGCTGGCCCTGTAACAATTTTACCGGCCTAAAAGTCTGATTACCAGACTAAGGTATGTACGCTCAGTTCCCATTGCTCAAGTGGTGTGCTCGTCACCCTCCCTACGAGGACCCATATACTGCAGGGTCATCCCACGTGCTTGTCCTCCTGGAAGGAGGGGCAGGAAGGCTTCAAGGTCTCTTGCTTCTCTTGAGTGGGCTACAAGGAGCAGCAGCTGCTGTGGCAGGCTGGTGACCTTCGCCCTGCTGACACAGGCTGCTTGACATGAAGTCCCTTGCAGAAAGCAGTGGCGTCCTCCATGAGGCGGTACTGGGGGCAGACGCTGAGTGCGCTGTGGTCGTCTTGGGGGTCAGCCTCTCTGAAGTAGACCACCATGTATTTGTGCAGCTGAGCCTGGCTTCTTAGGTCACTGCAGAAAAGGTTAAAGGCGAGGGGGAACAGGTCTTGAGAGTTCTCACCAGGGCTGCCCTCGCTCTTGCCGCAGGGGCCCTCACACACGGCGCTGGCCTCATTGGAAAGAAGGAAGATGACTCTGTCCGCTGCTTGCTTCTGAGCGGTGAGCCACTGCACCGGGCCCATGTCGGCGATCTTCTTTCTCTGCCACTTTTCAAGGATGACCTCACTTCTGCAGTGGTTTTGGAGGAATTCAGTGAAGGGACAAATGGTGTGAAGGAAACACACCTCAGGTGGGTAAACCACCAGGACCCTGATGGAGGGCAGCAGGGTGGGAGAAGGAAAGGACGCCTTCTTGATCCGTTCTGTCGGGGGAGAGAGGGATGAGTTATCTGTGGGCAGCCAACAGGCCCTCACTCTAGTACAAAGCATCACTGAGAAACGATCCCTTCTAGGCAGGGCAGCTGAGTGAGCACCAGCATCCTGGGATGCCGAACAGATGGGAAAAGTCTCCCTGATATCCTTTTGGACATTTCCAAAGATGTACATTTCTGAATCCCTACTTTTAAATCAGTCCTCTCCATCAAGCCTCTTTTCTGATAAATTTGTAGAAATGGTTTAGGTTTGGGGCCAGCAGATGGCGTAATGGTTACATTGCTGGACTCCCACTTGGCTGACCATGGTTCAAATCCCAGACCCAGCAGCCTCAAATCATGCCAGGTGCATGTGTGTACATGCCCCAAATCCTGGGAAAACAGAGGAAAAGAGATTGTGGTGTGGCCATCCCCACAGGGGTATTTCTCATTTTCCCTCTCACTGTCTGTCTCTCTGGTATGCATCCTAAGGCAAAAAAATACTGTGTAGGTTTAAGGATCTTGGTTCGGGGCGAGTTGCGCCTTCAGTACTTTTTGTGATGTGTGTGGACAGGGACAGTGGACCTCTGCATGTCACATCACATGTGCAGTCGGTCGGCTCGATCACTGCTTGTACCCTCTTCTGCCTGCAGGTGGAGCCTCTTTCTAGTTCCATCAAGTTAAGTGGTGCCTTGTTTCAGCCCCTGGTACTTCCTGGAACCTGATTTAGACCGTACTGGTAAACAGAAACCGTGTATGAACCACCGTCATGGACACGGGCCAGACAGCATCCCCAAACAGAAGCATTCCTCAGGCAGCAGTTCACGTGGCTTTCTTAGCTTAGAAAGGACTTGCAGTTCATCCTGTTCTGCCTGCGACTTACAGGGTGTGTTTGTGTTTCCTTTCCTACCTGCAGAGACGAGGCGAACCAGAGGTTTCTAACGGGCTGTCTCTAGTTGTGCATCTCGAGAAACACTCTGATTTCTGTATTCAAACCCTCAGTGCGTTAGGGTCGGCTAAGACCTTAGCACATGAAGCCAAGTGAATGTCATTCTTCTTTCTTAAGAAACTGGTTTTCAAAAGTAAGAACTAACATAGAGGTAAAATGCAATTTTTAAAAAAAATCAGCCTTTTGCCCATTTCAGTACCTGTAGATGCCTCAGAGTTAAAATAAAACAGGTGGTAGTCACCAGGTCTCAAGTCCTGACCCCGTTTTTACCCAGCAGCCTGCAGATGTGAGCCAAACTCTGGGAAGTGCCAGCATGTGGCCACCCCTGGAGTAATCTCCCTTTCAAAGATTCAGAATGTCACTTCCTCATTAGGACACCTTCAAGAATTGAAACCCTTACCGTGCCTCCACATTAGGTAGACCCCAACCGCCAACACCCACACGGCCGCCAGCAGAGACAGGAGGAGGAGAGACAGCCAGTCTCCAAGCACGCTTCTGTCTGGAAAAAAATAAAGCTCATTTACCTTTGGCAAAACCAAACCACACTCGCTCATCTCCTACTTGAGAACTAAGATTTTTTTTTCTCTCTCTACTTTGTAGAAGTTCATCTCCCTTTAAAGTCAAAGGGCAGAAGATCTTTGGGGAGTCTGCTGATGATGTAGTATCTAGGTCTTTCATTACATTCTGGAAAAGGATATGGGACTTAGGTTAAGAACAGCCCTTGGGACAGCTCCATGGCTTAGCGATTAGGGTTGCTGGATTCCACACGGCCGACCACAGTTTGAATCCCACCTGGTGGCTTGAAAACCATGCCGGGTGCGTGTATGCGTGCATGCCCCAGATCCTGATAGGATGGAGATATGGATGAGATTGGACTGCAGTGTGATCGTGCTCCATTGGGGGGTGCTTTCTCCCTCTCCCCCCTCCCTGTGTCTCTAGCAAGTACACCCCCCTCTGGCAGCTGGGGCGGGGGGGAAACGGTCCTCTAAAATCTCCTTACTCCTTATCCACATGGGCATTTTCACTGACAACCAGAGCTCAGATTGGGTTTTTGACTCTTCAAGGCATCACTGTTATTCTGGCTGCATTTGCTTACATACGCAGAGCCCGTGGGCAGCGGAGTCTCCAGGCTGTTAGACTGAAGTACGGGCGCCCCAGAGAGCTCAAGAGTCCTGAAGGCACTGGCAGGCACCTGGGCTGACTTCGGTTCATTTGACTGAAAGCCTAAGACTAACACCTTCCAGCTCTTGACCCCACCCCTGAACTAGTTTCTGAAGCCTGATTTGCTTATCTATGAACTAACGGACACATGTCTACATGCAGAGCGGCCTTTCCCAGGACACGCTGTCTCAGGTACTGATGCAACTTGGCTTTCGGTGCCCGTGTTCCTAATTTGTTATGCAAATATTGGCCCTGTGACCACGTCAAGCCACGGTGACAGCTGGGTCAGGGCCGCCGGGACAGATACGAGCAGCAAATGCAGTGGAAGGCCAGTGCCCGGCCTTGGCTGCCGCTGGCTTTCCCTGCAGACCCTGTGTTCTTTGGACATCATCCTCAGGCATGTTGGTGCCCCCTTCTGTATACGCTGCTCTACAAAAGGGCCGTGTCACAAAGGAAGGAAAGCCTCATCCTTCCTCAGGCTCTGGGCTCTGGGCCAGCCTAGGTGACTTTCCGTGCTCCTCAGCACAGCACACGCCAGCAGGGACCTCTCACTCTCCTCCCCACTCCACACACACCTGCCACATACGGACTGGCGGCAGGGATGGTTGGACCCTCCCTGCCCAGAGCTGTGTGGTCACACCGGGAAGTGACTGGGTACTTACTGCTGCCTGGAGCAGGGTGGGCGGTTGTGGGTGGGCAGAGCAGGACAGCACCTCTGCGGCGGATGCAGTCGTTGCCACAAGTGGGGAAGTAGGGGGTCAGCTGCAGGGACGAGAGACCTGGATGTTGGCGCCACGCCCCACAGCACAGCTCTGCGTCATCCCTGCTTGTGACACAACTCCTCGGCCATTTTTCCTGGTTTCAGCCCTACTCCCATCATTGTCACAGACACAAACCTGCCTTGGTCACACTAATATAACCAAGTCCCCAAATCCAAACCAATGCTCATGGTCGAAATACCTCTGAGACTGCGGGTGACCTGCACGTGTTACAGACAGGCTGTCCATATCTAAAAGGGAGGCTGCACCCTAATACGTAAACAAACGTCCCTCTAGGAACAGCGGTCGCTCCTACTGCTGCAGTCTGCCCTTCCAGGCAGATGAGCCCATGTTAAGAAAGTTCACGGTGGGACCAGCAGATGGCATAATGGCTGTGTTGCTGGACTCCCATGTAGTCGACTGTGGTTCAAGTCCCAAACCGGTGGCTCAAACTTATACCAGGTGCGTGTGTCCAAAACCCTGAGAAGAGAATGGAGGAGAAGGGATTGCGGCATGGCCGTCCCCCCTGGGGGTGATTTCTCACTTTCTGTTTCTGTTTTTCCAGTAAGCACAAATTCCCTTATAGCAAAAATCTCTCTCGGGAAAAAAAAAAAAAAAGTCGGGAACCAGCAGTTAGCGTAATGGCTATGTCGCTGGACTCCCACGTAGTCGACCGCGGTTCGTGTCCCGGACCTGGTGGCTTAAAACTCACGCCGGGTGCGTGTGCGTGCGTGCCCAAGATCCCGAGGGGAGAATGGAGAAGGGATTGTGGCGTGACCATCCCCCCTGGGGGGTGATTTCTCGCTTTCTGTCTCTATGTCTCTCTCTGTCTGGCGAGGGCACGCGCCCTACAGTGAAAATCTCTCCAAAAAAAAAAGTCCACAGTCCTTTCAAAGAGGTGCTTTTGCAGTATGCTGGCGGTGTCACTCCCTCCAGTGTACGCTCTGCCTTCATGCTCTGGGGAGGAAGAGCAGAAGCACCTTACCCTTGGATGTGGCCGTGTCCAACTGGGATCCCCTGCTTCCACATCATAAATGCAGAGGTTAAAGAGACCTGAGGTGGAGCCAGCAGGTGGCATAGTGGCTAAGATGCTAGACTCCCATGTGGTTGACTGTGGTTCAAGTCCCGGACCCCGCAGTTTGAAACACATCGGGTTCTTGTGTATGCGTGCCCAAAATCCAGTGAGACTGGATAAGCAGCATGGTCATCTCCCCCTGAGTGATTTCTCGCTCTCTCTGGTGGGTGCATGTGCCCTATGGCAAAAATCTCTCAAAAAAGAGACCTGAGAGCATTTCCAGTTCCACTTCTTGCTTCCTAGTGGAGCCCTGGACCTGAGAGGACAGGCTGTCACTCGTCACAGTTCAGTGCTCTGCCGCCCAGACTTTAGCCCTGCAGCCTGCTTCATAGAGTGGAGGCCAGGGGAAATAACGTGGCACTCCTGGCTCTGTCATCTCAGGCTCTGCATCAGAACATGGAAAGAAAAGCACTCTGGGAAGTCAGCAGCCACTAACATCAGCGAAAGGGACAGTGACTGGAGATCAGCTTGCTCTCTGCACCCTGTCCACACCGCAGTGAAGGAGGCCCTGTTCACGTCGCAGGGTGGACATGGCGGACAGAAGCGAATCTGAGGGGAGAGAACACTGCCTGAAACCCCATCCTTAAAAGAACTCAACAAGAGCGGCTAACAGGCCAGCTGGTGGTGGGGTGGGTACGGAGCTGGATGCCTCGTGGTAGACCGTGTTTCGAGGCCCAGGCTTGGCGGCTTGAAACATGCTGGACGTGTGTGCGTGCCCACCCAAAATCCCGAAAGGAGGAGAAGGGATTGTGGGACTGTGCCCCGTGGGGGTGTTCCTCACTACCCCACCTCTGGGAAGTGTCCATGCTCTCTGGAAAAATTTACATGAAAAGGCAGTGAATGGTGGGCCAACCGGTCTTCCAGAGTCCTTCCCCTCCTCAGAGCGCCTCATTCATCCTACCTGGACCACAGCCCCTTCGCTCTCCCCGGTCACCGAGATCACTGTGGAGGTCCGCGTTAGTGTGTCTTGCTGCAGCTAAGTGAGACAGGCCAGAGTTAGGGCCAACGAGTAAGAAGTCAGACTGCCAGCAGCTAAGCCCCTCCTCCCAAACCGACTTTCAGCCATCAGGCCTGTGCGAAGGCCTCTCTGCATGTGCCTGAGCTGTCCCTGTGGTTGGTTTTAGAGTCACAGTGACGTAGCCAGTAGACCCGTGGGACTTGTTTTTCTCTATGGAGTTACTGAGAACAGCCCAGCACTATCGGACAATACACCGTGGTCCTGTGCTGTCTCAAAAGAGCTCCCCTCCACAAGGTAGAGAAGCTGGGGGCTGCCGATGGGGGTGACAGGGAAGGTGTACCTCCAGCATAGTATCCCCAATGATGGTGTCCTGTAGGATGAGAACCATGTATCTCTTTCCGGGTGAGTGAGGAGTAAAACTCACTTCCACCTCCTCCTCGTTCTTCTTACAAGCTGTGATGTTTGGATCCCACAGACTTCCTGCGAACCGAGAGAGGATCATGTGGTTGGCCTTGCTGCCCCTTCCCTCCTTTAAGTCCCCAGAAGGGCTTTACAAAAACCAGTCTGCATTCTGAGCGCACATCCGAGAGACAGGGACTCCGCCCCGCAGCATGCTTTCTATCATTGCTCCCGGAGTCAAAGCACCTGCTGCTCAGGGAAGTGCAGAGACCTTCATGTCACCACTTCGCTAAGAATCGCTTCCTTGGGCTGAGAGTGGCAAGAGGCACACAGGAGTCCTCTTGCTCACTTTATGTTCAACCTCCCTTTTGAGTGAAAGGCTGGGGTCTTTCTTTCCCTCTCAGGATGGGGAGAAGGAGACACAGGTGAGGAGGCATGTCTACAATTACAAAGGTGGTGAATTCAGGAGCAGGACTAGACCAACTAGAACATTCTGGGTCCATGAACTTCATTCTCAGAACATCTGCCAGCTTTACTGGGTGGAAAGAAAGAAGGAAATGCTTCCGGGTTTAGAGGACACCCTGATAGGTCAGCTGACAGAAAAAGCCACTCGTTTCATTGATGTGACTTGCAAATAAGGACTCAGTTGATTTCCAGGAACATGATCTATAATGGCATGAATCATGCTTCCCATACAGACGCCCACTGCAGACCCTGGCTCACAACTGTCTTTAGGAATCTGAGGTCTAGGCCTGACGTCAAACTCCTAGGCCTCCTCACACCCCCGGCACCCCCCGAGTTCCTACAGCTCTCTCCTGGTGAGAGGCAGGACCAGCTTGGTACTCCAGTCTGTGCCAGCAAGAGCACCCGTGCGCCTCAGTCGGACAAGGCCCACAAAGATGCCTTTAGGGGTGAACAGTGCCTAAAAGAGGGATCGACCCCCTCAATCCCACAGGCCTCGTTAGCACCCTCAGACCCATGATCCCCAAGTTCACATATATCTGGAAATTGGACACGTGGGACAGATAAAGGAGAAAGGGGTGCCTCCTAACCTAGTATGTGCGAGAGGAGCCCCGCTGAGAGCACGCTCCTAGGTCATTCTTTTGGTAACACTCTCGCCCTGCATGTCTGCTAACCTAAACAAGGTTCTCAGAGTCCCCACGACCACAGGGCAGGTGCTGGTGCCAGAGCAGGTGAAAGTGCTTATAGACTCCCACCCAGTGGGAAGGGCCTCCAGTCAGTGCTACTGTAGCGCAGCCTGGGCCAAGATGGGTCTAGGCCACCACTGCTCCTCTACAGACTACCCCGCGTCCGTCCTGCCCTCCACAGGCTGCTCGAGCCAGGCAAGGCTGACTGGGATCAGGAGTCTTGGGTCCTTCTGAGCGACTCAGATATAGAACTCACCCCGCTAGGCCTCAGTGTCTTCATCTGTGAAGAGATGGAAGTGCCACGTTTCTTCAATAAAAGCAAATGCTGCATTTACCTACCTGCCTCGATGCACTTTTTTTGGTACTTCATTATGTGGTCTGAGCAGCCTGGAAATATGGATGAAAATCTTTACATTTCAGAAAAAGGCGTCTCTGCTCCACTCCCTTGCCCACAAGTACATACATACAAACACATACCACACCTGTAACGAGTTGTCAGAACAGCCCAGAGAAGACAGCAAATTTAAATAGGACACTATCTTTTAAAAAAAATAATTTTATTTATCATTAGGATTCTTTTTAAATTTGCTACAGGACATGCACACTTACCAGAGAGAGAGAGAGAGGGAGAGGGAAAGTGAGAAAGCAAGCCAGGTCCGGGACCCAAACCGCAGTCGGCCATGTGAGAGTCCAGTGCCTTCAGCACCACGCCTAGGACACTACCATTGTGATCATCAGCAGAAGATCAATTGCCGTGAGAAGATAACCAGAGTCTCATTTAAATACAGCCTTCATCAAAACAGTCCCCGAGAAAAGACTCAGAAGCCAACCATCCTTTAAAATGAGGTCTGAGGCCAGCTCCATAGCCTGGTGGCAAGGCAGCTGGATCCCACATGGCCAATGGCATGGTTTGCGTCCCAGACCTGGTTGCTTGAGAAACACACCAGGTGCATGTGCGTGCATGTCCAAAATCCCAACAGGAGGGAGAGAAGAAGCACAGGGAATCGTCACGTGACCATTCTCTAAGGAAAGTGCCTTCTCTTCTCCCTTTCTCTCTCTCTCTGGCAAGTGCGTGTACCCTCTAGTAGGGGAAAGAAAAGAGGTCTGGCAAGTCCACCTTCCAGGTCATAAAGCTTTATCTGGCCCTTGCCCCACCCACGTTGTTTCCAGACCTAGTGACTTGTTGGAGACAGAGGAGAAGAGTGGATGTACATGGAGAAGCTCAGTAGGCACCATCTTAACCAAGAGATGACAGGGCACCTCACCAGTGTTCCCCAGCCTCTGTGCACCAAACCACATACCCCAAGGCCAGTGGCCCAGCAAGACAGAATAACAGGAGAGAGACATGGTTTACCCGGTGAGGTGAAGTTCACAGACATGGAAGGGCCATCTTCATTCATATTTGCATTGGGGATATTATGGGCCCCGATGAAGTAGTGTGTGTTCAGCTCCACGGGAAAGCCTGCGTAGAAGAATGCCCACTGAAACGCAAAACAAGAATCCTGAGTTTCCGCAATGCCACGCAGCGCCCAAACTGCACCTTCCCGTGTCTCCCTCTTCATGGATGGTTTCATTCCTGATCCTGCTGCTGAAACTTACGCCTCTAGCCAATGTCTGCGTAGGGAGTGGGCCCACATGGTGAGCACCCGTAGCTCACAGAGGCAGACAAGTGTTAACGGTGCAGAGCTGGGATATAACTGAATTCCAGCCCCCTTCACTTTGCTGATGAGGAAACTAAGGCCAAGAGACTTGCTGACCTGCCCAAGGCACAGAGCCAAGGAGCAGTCGGAAGTGGGGCTTGAACCCAGGCATCCTGCTGCAGACTCCATGTCGTCGCTGCTCACCAGCCCCTTGGTGCAACCCATCATCCGTGCTCCTGACAAAGAGCCCAGTGTCCAGCGCCAGCCAGGGCCTGCGAGCACTTACTTTGCCCCCAGAGGGTCTGGTCTGACTCCGGAAGGCCTCTGTGTAATCGCACCTCACGCAGCTGTAGGAATGGAAGTTGCTTTTGCCTGTCACGCAGATCTTGGTGGCCTTCAAAGAGCAGATGCTGGCTGCCGAGGTGGGTGAGAAGGCAGTTGTTTATTGGCACTTATTGTGATGCCAGACGCTCTCCATGCCTCATCTTAGGTCACAGTCACAACAGCACTAAAAGGGAGATGCCAGGGTCCCCCATTTACAGATGGGGTGAGCGGGGCTTAGGGAGTTTCGGGAGCTTTGCCTACACTTATAAAGCTCATCCACAGCCAAGATGAGATCATATTCCAAAGCTTGACCTCCTTCCTCACAGGTCAGCCCAAATTTCACTAGACTTGAGATGATTCTGGACCTCTTGAGAAGAGCCCACAAAGACCCTCTGAGTGTCATTGCCAGGTCCTGCTGCTCGGATTGCACCTTTATCCCTGCTGATTCTTCTCCTGGAATGCTCTTTCTTCCCTTCCCCTCCCTCTCCACGTCTTCTTGCTCCTCAGGCCCTGCAGCCTATAGCGGCAGCTAACCAAGAGCTCACCCATGCCAGGGATGGGCCCAGAGCCACACTGCATCATCTGCCTTTTAGTAGCTTCACCAGGGCTCCTCCCCAGGTCTTCCCTGCCCCATCCCAGTCAGAGGGTGCCCTATTCCCTTCAGAGATTCCACCGATGCTGTGCCTGCCTCCCCCGCCTCCTCCACCCTCTGACACCCTACTGGGTGGGAACTGTCACCAGCTTATCTCTGTGCTTGCCACTCAGAGATAAGAACAGACGAGCAGAAATTAGCAAAAACTACAGATAGGGGTGGGCGTTAGGACCCCGGACATAGCTCACTGAAAGCAGTCATGGGTTGTCTTGCAGCATGACCGTGGAGAAATGCCAGGCTGTCCTGTGGATTTACATGGAGAAGCTCAGTAGGCACCATATTAACTGAGAGATGAAGGGGCACCTCACCAGTGTTCTATAGCCCCCGTGCACCAAACTACATACCCAAGGCTGGCGGGACAGAATAACAGAAGAGGGACGTGGTTCTCCACTCAGAAAGTGGCAAAGTAATGTGCCTATGTTGGCACTCATGCTAAGCTGGGAGATCCTCTCTGGCCTCACCCAATTTCTCCCATACTGAAAAGCACAGATATGTGTATGCCCTGATGAACTGCACACTTGGCCAAGAAACACCCACTCTCTCAGGATTTGGGGCACGCACGTGCGCATACACACACACACACACACACACACACAGCATGTTTCAAGCCATTGAGTCCGAAACTAGCACCCTAGTCAACTACATGGGAGTCCAGCAATGTAGCCATTCTGCCATCTGCTGGTTTCTTTCTTTCTTCCTTTCTCAAATATCGTCAAAGGTTGTATGTGCTCACTGGAGAGAGAGGGAAAGTGAGAAATCACCTCCCTGCTCAGAAGATGGACCCACCACAGTCCTTTTTCCCTTCTTTTGGGATCCTGGCCACACACAGACATGCACCTGTGTGTTTTCAAGCTACCCGGCTTGGGACTCAAATAGCACAGTGAGATCTCACCATGTGAGATCCCACAGCCTCCACCACTGCATCATGGGTTGTCCCCACTATTTTGACTTCTAACCAGTAGATTCGTTTGTGCCTGTTGCACTTTTTGTAAATGAAATCAGATGGTATGGGCAAGCATAGGCATGCACACAGGTGTGAACTATGAGCTCTTCAATCTGGCCCCTTACGTTGGTAACATTCATTCATACAGTTACAGACCATCCCTTCTCGGTGCTCTGTCGGATTTTATTTTACCATCGACTGCTTTCTGAGTTGTGGTTGTAGGAACAGCGCTGTTAGGAAATCCTTGCATGTGGCTCTTAGTGCATGTATCCATGTGTTTCTGTCAGGCACGCCCAGGAGTGGAATGAACGCCTCATGCAGTCTGCACATTGCTGCTTTAGTAGACCCTTTCAGCCTTTTCTTGCATAGATACAAGCTTACCATCTGCCCGCAGGATCCAGCTCACATTCATCACAATGGAATAGTCCTCCCCTCCAAAACTGGTTTTAACAAGTTTTACTTGGAGGTCCCTCAAGTCTCCTGGGGTCAGATTGTGTTTGACAAACCACTCTGGAGATGGCCCTGGGAAAAGGAAAGATTTCCCATGAAAGATTTCCCAGCCTAGTCTGATGCCTTTCCCCCACGTGACCCTCCCTAGCCCATCCCTCCCCCACGGCTCATCAGTGCGTCCTGCAGACTCAGGCCAGTCGTTCCTTGGTTTATAGCCGAGGTGATGCTGACCCGAGATGCATACTCTCCACCACTTCCTGGTCCCAGTCTATAGGGTGCTGAGGCCACTCCCGGAGGCTGTGTGCATGTGCGCATGTGTGTAGATTTTGCTAGTACCATTTTCCTCCAGTTCATCCTCCCTGTCCACATTTCTGGGGCAGAAGCCCACCCATTCTTCAAATGCTTCCAGGTCTCATCCCACTCACTCTTCTATAAAACACTTGCTTCCTGGGCCCAGCTGCAACAGACCTCTCTCCTGTGGCACTTAGCTCCCTCCGCCATCAGCAGGCATCACTTTCTACTTTACATGGTGAGTCTACATGGTGAGGCGCACCCTTCCCGGGGCCTCCTG
Source organism: Tupaia belangeri chinensis (assembly GCF_000334495.1). Taxonomy (NCBI): domain Eukaryota; kingdom Metazoa; phylum Chordata; class Mammalia; order Scandentia; family Tupaiidae; genus Tupaia; species Tupaia belangeri. Next base: position 39,554 of record NW_006206856.1, read on the forward strand.
ACTGGCCAGGAGGCCAGCCCATTTTATCCCTCTGCCTCTCCTCCCCCCAGTTCTGCCTCTTTATTTGCATCGGCTAACAAAGCAATGGTTCACCCGTGCCCGGTCAGCAATGATCTTTTGCCTGGATCTGGGCTCCTTAAAGTCCAACTGTGCTTTCAATGTAAAGTCCCCAGTCCCCAAGTGCACCTACCGGGTTCAGGCTCACACTGAACAGTCTGCAGGAGAGAAAGAAACCAAGGGTCATGTTGAAGCCAGCAAAACATAAGCCTTTCTTTGCCAAATGAGACAAAACACCGTCTTTTTTACTTAATTGCATACCCAAGTGAGAAACTTTCAAAGCAAAGGTGAGCTGGGTAGAAAACCGTCAGCACTTGATTTCATCATGCTATCTTCTTTTAAAAAGTACTATCAGTGCCTAGGAAAGGCTGTACTGACCTTTTCAAGTTAGCCACTTATATCTTTTCATAAGAAAAAAATCATTAAAGCATTTTTGAAAGAATATACTGAGACCCCAAATATTTAACTTTAGGCAGAAGCAAGTTCCAGTAACATGACTCCGAAAGCAATCCCTCTAAGCCTCAATGTTCCCGAACTCCTTGTAAACAGAAGGCAGGGGGTTTTTGTTTTTTTGTTTTTTTCTTTTTCTTTCTCTCTCTTATTTATTTATTTATTTTAAGAAGATTTTTCCTATAGGGTGTGTGCGCTCCCCAGAAAGACAGAGAGACAGAAAGCAAGAAATCATCCCCCAGGGGGGTTGGCCACGTCGCAATCTCTTCTCCTCTATTCTCCTCTCAGGATCTTGGGCACGCATGCATATGTCCCGATGTGAATTTAAGCCACCAGGTCCAGACTCGAACTGTGGCCGACTACAAGGGAGTCCAGCGATGTAGCCATTACGCTAACTGCTAGTCCTGAGAAGTCTTTTGATGCCAGTAATCTGGGTTTGGGCAAAGTTGTAGTCACTCATTTGTCTTTGTAAAACTGAACTCTAAGGGATTCCATCGGACGTTATTTTAAACAAGGAGCCGAGCTCTTGCAGAAGAGCTAATGAAACAAGCTTTAGGAAGACGCAAAGCAACTGTTCCAAACTTGACAGGGTTAGACTGTGAGCCTTAGAGCAGCCACCTCAAAGGGACTGGGTTCTTTTTCCAGTGGGACGAGCCAACGGGGCCTGGGAACTGAGACCGGTCAAGGCTGGTGGCTGAAGACATCAGGGACCAAGGAATGAGGCATGTCCTTCCATAGCCCAAGAAGTAACACCTCCGCGCTTTCATTTATTAGGCGGTCGGGAAAGCCATGATGTGTTTTTCTACGCAAAAATTCGTCAGGACTTTCCCGACCACCCACAATTTACTTTTTAATTTGCTATAGGACGCGTGCTTTCCAGAGAGGGGAGGGAAGAGAGCGAGACTGAGAAAGTACCTCGGAGGAGGGATGACCACACAGCAATCCCTCTTCCTCCATTCTCTTCTCAGGATCTAGAGCAAACACACACTTGCACCTGGTGTTTTTCATGCCAGCAGGTGGCAGACTCAAACCAAGCAGTCAGCCATGTGGGATGCGGAGGCTTTAACCAGCCCTGGCCCTCCTTGCTTTGCTATATCTATGTGATATGTGATATGCTATATCTATACGCTATGCTATATGCTGTATCTATACGCTATGCTGACAGGGCAGGGATTAATTTGAACGCTAGGGTGGGGAACGAGCTTTTCCTCTTCAGAGACCCAGAAGATTCCCCTAATCACTAGGGAAGAAAGGAAACCTGTCATCAGGAATCAACCAGGCAGAAAAGGCACCCTAATGTGCCAGCAGACCCCAAGGACAAAGAGCGCCCACTGGGTGCCAGGCTCCGCGCCCCTGCACCGCAAGCGGTGTGGTCCGGTGTGAGCCCCGGGGAGTGAGGGACTGCCCTTCCTTTTACCGACGAGGACACGGGGCTCGTGAGCACAAATGACTGGATGGAGAGCACCGGCTGGTACCTGGCGCAGGTGGACCTGATCGCCACGTGCCTGGTTCAGCCCCACTCCTCTTCCCGCTAGCTGCGGGCTGAGGCCCATCGGAGCTGACCAAGGCGCGAGATGCCTCCCTCCAGCCAGCGGTCCGCGAGCGCTTTTGGAGAAGTCTGGGCTGGCGGGTCGGACAGTCAGGACCCGGGCGCAAGGGACGGGGAACCGAGGGAAAGGCGCAGGCAGGGGGCTTACCGGCTCTCGGGGCATGGCGTTCCCGCACAGCGCGGCCAGGCCCA
>NW_006206856.1:42152-51456 GCF_000334495.1 Tupaia belangeri chinensis
GGTGACTTATAACTCCCGTCCGCCCGCCCTGCTCGGCGTGGCCGGCCGTCCGGGCGCTCGGGCAGCGCTGCCGAGGGTGAGTAGCCTCGGGGCCGGAGTTTTCGGGGTCGCGAGGACCCGGGCTGGACGCCGAGACCCGGCCCCCTTCTACACAACCGCCGAGCCCCAGGAAACAAGGGGCGGGACGCGGGTAACCGAAGCTCTGAGGTCGGGGAGGAGTCCTCAGGAACCAGGTGCCCGCCGTTGGAGTCCTAGAGATCTCCACCGCCCCTACCCCGGGTTTCCTGGCCAAGGTGTGTCCTCAAAATGCGGTCCGGCAGTAACTCTTGCACCCAGAGCGGAGGCCTTCCGCCAGCTCCCTCTGGGGCTTCAGGCTCCAGTGTGGAGACCTCTCTGAGCTGCTCAGAGTGTCATTTCTAGGCCTGCCCTCAAGGTCCGGGCCAGGGCACCCCGTCCCCTTCACTGGCCCCTCACCCCCGTAATCCTGGGATTCTGGGGTGACCGGGGCAGGGGGCAACTCAGGGTCACCTAGGTCGAGGCCTGGGGGGTTGCGGAACCTAGGGACGAGTTTTCAGGTGGCAGGAGGTGGTTTTTGCTGAGTCTTAGCTGTGTGCTCTGCCGGGCTCACCTGCCTGGCTCAGGTTCAGGTGCAGGCCTGCAAGGAGCCCAGGGGCAGCGATGCTCCAGCATGTGTACCCTGGGGTTGCAGAGGACCGGTCTGGTTTCTGACCGAAGGAGGCCGTTCAAGTGAGGTTAAGATCTCACGCCTGCCAGGGCTGGGCCACTCTGGGCCCCTCACTCAACCTCTCTGAATTGTTTTGGGCCCTGTGGTCCCTGAGATCATTTCCGGGTCTAAGTCATCTTTCTGCTCAGCAAACACCTGCTGGGTGCTAGGTCCGGGGGTGCAAAGGTGAACAGCACACGGAATGGCCAATGGGTGCTCTTGGGCTGAGGATGGGCACAGGGAGAAGACTGTCCAAGGGCACAAGTGCCCGCCCTGCCCCCGAGGTGCAGGTGAAAACAGCCTCATCTACCACCTGAGAACGTGACCTTTGTCCCTGGTGCCGAGGAACTGCAGCAGAGGTTAGGTGGTGGTACGTACAGTCTTGGGAGGGCCACCAGTGTGGCCGTGCAGGGTGGGCTGGGGGCAGTCTGGCCTAGGCCAGTGAGGAGACAGCTGTTCACCAACACAAGTTCACTTGGTGGACATCCCAGGCCAGGCCTGGGCCAGGCTCCCAGCTGCCAACTGGGCTGGCCCGGCCTGTCAGGTGCGAGGACTTTGGGACAGCCAGGGAGGCTGAGGCCGGCCACAGGCAGGGCTTGTGGGGCTGTGTGTGTAGAGAAGTGGGGATTGGCCTGGAGGAGGGGAGCTTCCCCAGGGTAAGGTCTAGGAGGGGTGCAGGAAAATGCAGGAGTTGGGGTTCAGCTCTTGTGGTCTGATGGGACAGGGAGACCAGTGTGGCTTGGCCTGAGGCGGGACTTGGTCAGGGAGGAAGTGGGCTTGGAAATGGGAGTGAGGTCAGGGATGAATTTGTTTAATTAAGAGAGAAACTGAGGTTCTTTCTCCAGGGGACAAAGCCAGTGGTTAGAGAAGGAGTGGTGAGGTTGATGGTTGATGCGGGGGCAGCTCAGAGCGTGGGTAGGAGTGGAAGGAGGGGGACCCAGGAAGGAGGTGCTGGGCAGAGACTCTGGACACAGCCTGAGTGGATTCCCCTGCGGTCCTGCGTCCAGCGATGACAGTGCCCCGGCTGCTGCCCTCTAGGGTTTAGGGACAGGGGTGATGCCAGTTCTGTGGGGCTGTGGGGTCAGGGACTGGGGGGAAGGTCACTGAGGGAAAACAGGGTGTGCCTGCCTGTCTACTTGGGGGTGTCCACCTGACTCGGAAGGTCACGCTGCAAGCGCCCCTCCGAGAGGTTCCTGTTGCTTAGGTGTGTAGCCGCCAAGGTGGCCTGCTAGAGGGGACACACTTGTCTGGAAACCTGAGCCTCCTAACTCTGTGGCTTTAGGACCTGGAGGCAGGGCCACCAGAGGTCCGGAGGTCTCAGCTTCATCCTTCTCTGTGACCTCAGGCAAGTCGCTGCTGTTTTCGGAATCTCGGTTTCCTTTTCTATAAAATGTGTGGGTGAGGCAGGGCAGTGGTGATGGGGTGTATGAGTCACAGAGAGGAGTGAGGGACCTTGGGGGCTCTCTACCCTGCCTCCGAGGGTCAGCTGTGTTCTTGAAAGAGCCACATGACAGTGTGCCCACATATCTGGGGTTGGGAAGGAACTCATTCCGGGGTTGACTGGAGGAATAACCAAGCACAGACCTTTCTCTAGGGTGGGCCTGCCCACCCTGCAGCCCTGGGTCGAGCTTCCTCCTTTCTCACATGGGAGGAGCAAAGGTCACGACCTCTGCTGGCACCTGAAAGGCTGCTATGTCCAGTAGCCCTGACCCCTGACCCAGGCCTGTGGGACAAACTTGCTGCTGCTGGGGGTCAAGATGTCTATCTTCCAGACTGCCTGGGTCTGTGACTCACTCACTGCGGGCCTTGGGTGAGGCTCTTAGTCTCTTGGAGCCTCAGTTTCCCCATCTGTAAACTTGGGGCCTCCCTAGCAGAGCTGTTGGGACCCTCAGAAGAAACAGGAGATAGGAAAGCAAGTCGAGGGACAAGTAGTTGGCGTAATGGCTATGTTGCAAGACTCCCATGTAGTTGACCGTGGTTCGAGTCCAGACCCAGTGGCTTAAACTCACACTGGGTGCGTGTGCGTGCATGTCCAAGATCTTGAGAGGAGAATGGAGGAGAAGGGATTGCAGTGTGGCCATCCCCCCTGGAGGGTGATTCTCACTTTCTATCTCTCCCTGTCTTTCTGGTGAGCTCACATGCCCTATAGCAAAAAACCTCTTAAAAAAAAAAAGGAAAGCAAGTCAAAGAACTTAAAAGTGCTGTGTAAATTTAGGGGTAGGGGAAGCAAGACAATTAAAAGAATAAAAAAAGAAACCCTAATACCTCTGTGACCCACACAGGGAAATTCCCTCGGACCCCCAGTCCCTGTAACTTTGTGGCTTCTGTCACTACTGTTCAGACCTCTGTGTCTCTGCCTGATCCATCCCTGAGAGGATAAGGGCACCAAAGTTGTTGACATGTCCGGGTCCAGCCTCCGCCCACACAGGTGGAATTTTCCACTTCGTTCTTTTGCAAATATTAATCAAGGCCTGGCTGATCGACAGTGGATCCATTGTCTCGTGAAGAGTGAGTCTTTTCTGGCAAATACTGGCTGCCTCCCAGGGCCCCAGCGGCCAGCCTGGGTATTCCCTTTCCCCACCCCTGTCCCCGAGCCGCTTGTTCTGCCCCAGCTGATGGGGCTTTGCAGGACACAAGATTCTGCAGTAGGAGTAAGACAGTAAACACGTTTTTTGGTAACTCTAACCAGGTCTCTGAACCTTTGTACGTTTCTTTATGCATTTGACAACTACTGAGGCATTAAACCATCTCAAACACACACTATGCCACCCGCCATCTTCACCTGAATACTGTTACACAAATAGAAGAATGTTTTGCTAAGCTTGAAATATTTCTTCCTAGGTATTGTTCCTCCACTCCATTTTATGCCACAAACACATGGTCTCAAATTTTATAGTCAAAGGTTATCTATATCCATTTATTTATTAACTTTTTAAGCAAACATTTATTGAGCAACTACTATATGCCAGGAATTATACAGAGTACTGAGAACACAGTGGTGAGCAAGACAGATGATGTAGAATGCCTTCTGACTGAATTCTACTAGATTGGGGCCAGCAGATGGCGTAGTGATTAAAGGCACCGTATTCTCTAATGGCCGAATGCAGTTTGAGTCCCAGACCTGGAGGCTTGTTTTTTCACTTTCCTGTTATCTCTCTTTCTCTCTCTGGTGAGTGCATGTGACCTGTAGCAAATTAAAAAAAATAATAATACATAATTAATTTTAAAAATTTGCTATAGGGCAGGGGGGTGCTCATTAGCGAGAGAAGGAAAATGAGAAAGGACCCCCACCCCCAGTGAGGAGAGCAGGCCATAATCTTCTCTCAGAATTTTGGGCATGCATGCACACACACACACACACACACACACACACACACACACACACCATGTTTTTTAAGCCACCAGGTCCAGGACTTGGACCGCACAGTTGACCAGGTGGGATCCAGTTGCTTTAACTACCACGCCACCTGCTGGTCCAGCACTTTGAATTTGTCGAAAGCGGTTTTTAGCTTTATTTTCTCTTGCCTCATTAAAGTACCAGCCCACCAACCTGCACAATGTCAGCTCTGTTCCCATCTTACAGGCCCAGAGATGACGTTGTGGTTGGATAATGGTGTCACTCCCAAGGCTGCACGTTTGGAATTCAGTCTTACTGGTGTGAAAGTAAAACAACCCAGAGCCAACAGTGGAATACAAGATCCATTTACATTTTATTTTAAGAGAGATTTTTGCTATAGGGCACATGTATTCATTAGAGAGACAGACACAGAAAGCAAGAAATCACTCTCCGAGGGGGTGGGGGGGATGGTCATGCTGCAATCCCTTCTCCTTCATTTTCCTCTTGGGAATTTAGACATGCACGCACATGCACCCGGCATGAGTTTTAAGCCACCGGGGCCAGGACTCATACCGTGGTCGACTGTGTGGGAATCCTGCGACGTAACCACTATACCATCTGGTGGTCTTCCCCCTCTCATTTAAATCTTAAAGGCCTTGGTAAGGCAGAAGCCTGAGACTTTAGCTGTGCCCCAGGCCCATCACAGTTACTAATGCAACAGTAACTAAGCTGCAAAGCTGTAGGAAGATGATAGATTTTATAGTGTGACCTCCCACGTTTCTTCCCAGTGTTCTTGAGATCCTGATGTAAAGAATAAGAGATAGCCAACCAGTTGCCTGCTGCCTGCGTTATATTTTTAAGGTTTTTGCTATAGGGTGTACCTACTTGCCAGAGAGAGAGACAGAGAGACAGTGAGAGAGAAAGTGAGACCTCATCACCTAGGAGGGGTGGCCATGCTGCAGTCTCTTCTCTGTTCTCCTCCAAGGATTTTGAGCATGTGCACACACATGCCTGGCATGTTTTCAAGCTGCCAGGTCTGGGACTCAAACCATGGTTGGCCATGTGGGTGTCCAGTGCCTTAACCACCACACTACCTGCTGGCCCCTGCCTGCATTATTTTTAAGTGAACTAATGGAAAGTCTGGACAGGTAACTCGTAAGCTCTGTTCTGCCCTTTCTCTTCGTCGTATAAACCAGCTTCTCGGTCAGTGTCTCCATGAGTACTTGTCTGGGAAACCAGAGTTGCTCCTCTGGGCGTTTGGTCCTACACCCGCCTCAGACAGACCGCTTTTATTTTACTCGTACCTCAGCCTTCTGCTAGGTGGATGGTGGGCAGTGATGGGAGGTCCCCCGAAATGTGTGTGTTGGCCCTTGATTGGCCCAGGGTGGGGCCTCTGGGTGTGATCGCGGCTCTACAGTGCGGCTTCTGTGATGGCGTTCTGGTGGTTTTCTGAGCAGAGGGCTGAGTCCAGAGCGACAGAGAGAAGGCCGCGTCGAGGCAGACCACAGGCCGTGCTCCACTCTGCTCACGGTTCTGCCTCTGCTGTGGTGTGGTGTCTTTGGACTTTCTGGCCACCAGGACATGAGTCGCTTCACCTCTTCTGGTATAAGTTCACGCAGTTTCTCCACCATATTTCTCCACAGCACAGTCATGGTAAGCCATGCACTGACCCTCGAATGACCGCAGAGTGGAGACCGCAGCCCCAGGGCGCTTACCACCAGCCCCTTTCACTTCTCTTTTTAAAAAAAAAAAAATTGTTGAGCTGCCGGGGAACATTCGCGCTCACCAGACAGAGACAAGAAGAGAGAAGGCACCCCCAAATGGGGCATGGCCATGCGACAATGCCTTCTCCATTTCTTCAGCACCAGGACTTGGGCCATGTGTGCACATGCGCCTGGTGTGTTTTCCAAGCCTCTGGGGCTGGGATTCGAGCCACAGTTGGCCATGTGAGATCTGGCTCCCTTTAATCACTAGGCTACTGGGCTGGGCCCCACTTCTCTTTTTAAGTAGTGAAGCTTGAAGATGGAATTCCAGTGCTTAAAACAGTTAGAGGTGATGGGGTGTCTTAATGTACATTTATTTCTTAAGCTTTGTGATTTTCATTTTTATTTTCACATATCATAGTGAGAACAGCGAGACTGTTTTCAGGAGCACAGTCTTAAGTGGGGGCTCTGGGAGCCGGGCAATGTTCTGTACTGACCTCAGTCCCTGACTCCTGGACCTGTTCAGTGAAAGAGTGATATCCAGTTGAGACGAAGAAGCAGGCAGACTTTTCGAAGCAGCTCACTTTGCAGTCTTAGGACTCTGCAGTTAGAGGGTCCCGAAGTGTGCAGGGAAAGGGCAGCAGGCCTGTGTGTGACAGCTGGCTGGCCCGCCATGGCTGCCAGAGGTGCCTAGACCGGGGCAGGCCCTCAGTGCTGATCCTGGGCCTCCCTGGCATTTGCAGAGGTGGCTCTGCTGGCACTGGCGTGGCAGCGCGTGAATGAACATGGGTTTAAACGATCACGCAGGCTTCTCAGTGCCGCTGCTCTGATCAGTGACATTTGTAAGAGATACTGGGTTGTCACAGCAGTGGTGGAAAGTATGCTTTGTCCTGGGGTCTCTGGCAGGCCACCGAAGCTGCCAGGTGTGGGATTCAGGGGATTAATGTTTTGTCCATACGGTTTGCTCCCCCGTCCCCCACTTCCCCCTTCCCTTTCCCCCTTTTGCTACTGGGCATCAGAGAGAGAGAGAGACAGAGGGAGTGAGAGGGAAAGTGAGAAGCACCCCCATGGGGGACAGTGTGCTGCAATCCCTTCTCCCTCTCTCCTTGCGGGATGTTGGGCGCACGTGGACGTGTACCTACCGTGTTTTTCAAGACACCTTGAGCTGTGCAGTTGACCACGTGGGATCCAGCAGCTTTACCCGCTGTCCACTGGCTGGCCCCGTAACAGTGCGTCTTACGCGGTCTCTGTGGCGAAAGACCAGATGCTCGTTTTACGTTTTATTTATCTAAGAGACCACGCCTCCCTGTGCTGCTCAGGCTGGCCTGGAACCTGCCCTCCTGCCGCCTCAGCCTCCAAGTCGCTGAGATTACAGATGTGCACCCCCTCGCCCCGCTTGGTTTTAAATGTTCTCTCAGGAGCTAATGTAAACACACAATGAAAGCGCCAGCCCTGTAGCCTCGTGGGTAAGGCAGCCGGATGCCATGCTGCCGACCGTGGTTTGAGTCCAGCTTGAAAAACTGCGTGTCCCCAATCTTGACAGGATGGAAAAATAGAGACGGGATTGCAGCTTGTCTACTCCCCATTGAGGGGGTAGTTTCTGGTTTCCTTTTATCTCTCCGGCAAATGTGTACCCTCTGACAATTAAAAAGTACAGTGAAAATCGAATTGCTATAGTGAAAATTACAACATCTAAAATGTCACCTTATAAGGTCATGGTGTCAAATTGCTATAAAGTTTCTGAACTCTGCCTTTGGATTCTGCGTTTATCTTTCTCAGATAATCACGTCTGGTGTGTGGGTGCCATTGGTCACACTCTGCCCTGTATCCTCTTGCTTCTGAGCATGTTTTTAAACAGATTTGACAACTAGTTAGAAGTGTACTTGAAAGAGGAAGCTGGCCCCACGAGCCAAAAATTCGATTTTTGAACTGATAAAGTAGTGACACCAAATGTCATGTCTAGATTTAGCCGTGTCAGCTTCAGAAGCTCAGTGAAGTTTCGTCTATTACCTAAGTTGACATTTTTTCTAAGGAGGTAACCATTAGTGTCAGTGTATAATATGTAGTTTGTGGTCCTTCAGGTGTGTATGGGGGGCGGACCTCCTAGGGCTTGGGCCACTGGACACTGTGCCCCTGGGAGAGCCCAGGTCCTGAAGCAGGAGCACCTCCATTTTGAACTCCTCTCTGTATTGGAAACTTGCTTCCTCCTTTTGCCTAGAGTAAACAGTGATTAACACTCACTATCTCTGCTAAATAACCCAGAACTCCCTCCCTAAGATGTTCTGTAAGGATGTCCTGAGCCTTGAAGACCATTAAGATTCCATTGCGTCTAGGGAAGGGACTAGGAAATGCCTTTTGAAATGAACCTGCCTGGGGACCAGCAGGTGGTGTGGTGATTAATGCGCTGGACACTCCCACATGGCCGACCACAGTTGAGTCCTGAATCTGGTGGCTTGCTTTCTTGCTTTCTCTCTCTCTCTCTCTCTCCCTCTCTCTCTCCCTCCCTCCCTCCCTCTCTCCCTCTCTCTCCCTCTCTTTCCCACACTGTGCCCCTGGGAGAGCCCAGGTCCTGAAGCAGGAGCACCTCCATTTTGAACTCCTCTCTGTATTGGAAACTTGCTTCCTCCTTTTGCCTAGAGTAAACAGTGATTAACACTCACTATCTCTGCTAAATAACCCAGAACTCCCTCCCTAAGATGTTCTGTAAGGATGTCCTGAGCCTTGAAGACCATTAAGATTCCATTGCGTCTAGGGAAGGGACTAGGAAATGCCTTTTGAAATGAACCTGCCTGGGGACCAGCAGGTGGTGTGGTGATTAATGCGCTGGACACTCCCACATGGCCGACCACAGTTGAGTCCTGAATCTGGTGGCTTGCTTTCTTGCTTTCTCTCTCTCTCTCTCTCTCCCTCTCTCTCTCCCTCCCTCCCTCCCTCTCTCCCTCTCTCTCCCTCTCTTTCCCAATTAAAATAAATGAATGAACAAACAAAATTAAATAAATCTTTTTTTTTTTTTTTTTGGAGAGGTTTTCGCTATAGGGCGCGGGCGCTCGCCAGACAGACAGAGAGAGACAGAGAGACAGAAAGTGAGAAATCACCCCCCAGGGGGGATGGTCACGCCACAATCCCTTCTCCTCCATTCTCCTCTCGGGATCTTGGGCACGCACGCACACGCGCCCGGCGTGAGTTTTAAGCCACCAGGTTCGGGACGCAAACTGCGGTTGACTACATGGGAGTCCAGCGACATAGCCATTACGCTAACTGCTGGTTCCCAAATATTTCTTGTAAAAAGAAAAGAAATGAACCTGCTTGATCAGATTTCTGTAACTGCTTTCGCACAGGGATCCACTCTCCCTTTCTACTCCACCCCTCCAGCTCTTACTGTCCCCCTATATCAACCCTGATGTGGTTTTGGCCTTTATAAGAGCCCCTCTCTCCATACTCGGGACTGCGAGGACTCTGGGAGACAGGGGTCCTCCTGCAGCCACCGACTTACTGATAAAGAACTACAACTCGGCTACGTTGGATGTCCTCTTATTTCCT
>NW_006206856.1:51480-61594 GCF_000334495.1 Tupaia belangeri chinensis
TACGACAAAGGTGGCACGAAGCTGCTGAGGCTGCAGAGCGAGACAGCAGAAGGCCCTGTCCCTCCTCACCTGCTGGGGGCTCTCCACAGCTCCTGTTGGGGCTGCTGCTAAAGATGGGGCTGCCTCCCGTGTGGCCTCTGCCTCAGCTGCACAGGCTCCCAGGGCCCCCTGGACTGGAGTCCCGAGGGATGGAGAGGGGCAGATGTCCATCTAGCACCGAGGGCTCCTGCTGGAGCCGGGACAGGCACAGCCTCATTGGGCCACTCCCCCAGCACTCATGTCACACTCACATCACTGGCACACAAATCAGAGCCCCAAAGCGTATTAAATGGCGTCTATATATATATATATATATTAAAAAAAAACATAGAAGAGCAGGTGTTTGTGTGTGTGTGTTTATAGGATCTTCAAAAAATTTGTGAAAAAGGTGTATTGTGAAAAAACTGCATAGCTAACTGTTTTGCACCAAAATAAACTCATATTTTAATTTTAACAAAAGGGGAAGCTGGTAGGGAGCATTTGAAGAATGCCTCCCACTTCCATGGAATAGCTGGCAATCCTTCACCCTTGGCCAGCCCTCTGCCAGCTCCCCCTGCCTCCTCTCTCTCCCCCCTTCCCCTCCTAGTGGGGTATCTGAGATCACAAACAAACCACGTCAGAAGTCCTCTTGACTGTGGACAGTGTGAGACACCTGTAAATGAACCGGAAGAGGAGTGGGGGGAACTCCATGTTCTCATGCAGCGTCGACCTTATCCCCTCGTGGACAGCCCTGTGCCGTCTCCTTCCCTCCTCCCCTCTCTGGGGTGATTTTAAACCAAATCCCAGGTACTAGTATGTGTTTCTGAAAGAGTGCTTTTAAACATGACCACAAGACCATTATCACGTCTGACAATGACTTTTCACAATATTTTTTTAAAGGATGACTTACTCTTTATTTATTATTATTATTTTAAAATTTGCTCTATGGCATGTGTGCTTACTAAAGAGAGGGAGAAAGTGAGAAAGCAAGCCATCAGGTCCAGGACTCGAACTGTGGTCGACCTTGTGTGAGCCCAGTGCCTTAACCACCACACCACCTGCTGGACCCTTAACTTTACATTTTTTTTTTTTAAGAATTATTGTATTTAACTTTATTTATCTTTCTTAGACCAGAGAGGAGGGGGGAGAGTGAGAGCGAGTGAGACAGAGAGAGAAAGAATGTGGGAGAGCAAGCCACTAGGTCTGGGACTTGAACTGTAGTCAGCCATGTGGGAGTCCAGTGCCCGTAACCACCACGCCACCTGCAGCCCCAACTTTAGTTTTTTAAAATCAACATACACCAGTTGTATGTATTTATGGGATATAGTGTAATGTTTCAAAATATATATACATCACATGACGGTCCAATGAGGATATTTAGCACACCTCTCACCTCGGACACTTACTGTGTGTGGTAAGAACATCCTAAATCCTCTCTTGTGGGGATTTTGAAACACACGAGTCAGTGTTGTTAACGGAAGTCGCCCTACTGTGCAGTAGAGCACCAGGACAAATTCCACCTATCTGTCGTTGGCCAATCCCTCCACCTCCTTTCTTTGCCTTCCCTACTCTGTATTTCCGAGATCAACCTTCTTAAATTCCTCACGTGAGGGGTCTGTGTCTCCCCGTACCTGGCTTATTTCCCCATAACGATCTTCACATCCGTCTACGTGGTTGCAGTTACGGAATTTCTCACGGCGGAGTACTCCACGGTGTACACGGTACCACGTTTTCCTTGTGCATTCGTCCGCGGGTGGGCGCCTTGGTGGGGTCCATTATCTTGGCTCTCGTGGTTAGCACTGCAGTAAACCCGGGGGTGCAGATGCCAGACCGATTTCATTTCCGTGAGATGTATACCTAGTAGTGAAACTCTGACTTGTGTTTTAATCAGACATTTAAAAACTTTGTTGAAGAATCGCCATACTGACTTTCCCCACACAATACTATGTGTTCGTGTTGTTGGGAAAGTCATGACGCATTTTTGCATAGGAAACCATAGAAAAATACGTCATGACTTTCCCGACAACCTAATAATTGTACTAATCTACACTCCCACCAACAGGATAGAAGAGTTGCCCTTTCTCCGTATCCCTGCCAGCATGTGTTACTCTTTGTCTATTATTTTGCGATTCTAATTAAGGTAATGTGGTGTCTCATTGTGGTTTTCATTTGTATATCCCTGATGGTTAACGATGTTAAGCATTCCTGTATCTGAGCTGAAGACTTTTATGTTTCTTTTAATAAGTGTCTATTCAGGGAACAGCAGTTGGCATAATGGCTATGTCATTGGACTCTCATGTAGCTGACTGTGGTTCGAGTCCCAGACCTGGAGGCTTGAACTCACGCCAGGCACGTGTGTGTGCATGCCCAAGATTCTGAGAGGAGAATGGAGGAGAAGGGATTGCGGCGTGACCATCCCCCCTGGGGTGCGATTTCTCACTTCCTGTCTCTCTGTCTCTCCAGCGAGCGCATGTGTCCTATATCAGAAATGTCTCAGGAATGAAAGAAAGTGGGAGACTAGCTGGAGAGTGGGCGTGTGCACAGAGGGAGGGGCCTGGAAGGCAGAGCACAGGACCCTGTCCTGGGTCACAGAGCGAGTCCAGGCAGAGTGACGACCACAGCTTGGACTGCAGGGCTCCCACCGCAGGGTGCACCTGGCAGCTTGTCATCTTCCCCTCCCAGCCTCTGCCCAGCCCAGCCCTCCCCTCCCTCAGCTGCCTCGCAGGAGGGTCCAGAGGGCAGTAGCCCTGTCGGGCAGCAGGGACCGGGCAGTGGGCACAGTGCCCACGCTGTCCAGGAGTCATCTCCAAGGCAGCAAATCATTAGCCACCAGGAGGGAGACCTTGGGCCCGGCCATCATTGTGCAATGGTGCATGGGGACAAGATTCCTAGGAAGGACGACGACTTTTGAAGAAAAGGCCTTTTAGAAAAAAGTTTTACCTTTTAAGCGGAGGTAAATAAGCACACGTCATGGTGACTTCGATCTGTGTATGTGTCCCGGGAACCACCGCCAAGTGGGGGCGCAGAGCCTCCCCTGCCCCGTGTGGTGCCTTCGGATGGATGAGCATCCCTGCCACAGACCGCCCGGGGACACTGCCGTCCCCCACACCGCAGACCGCCCAGGTGGGGTTGCTGTGGGTCATGTCACTGGCCCCCACACCGCAGACCACCCCGGGGTTGCCGTGTCGTGACACGGGGCAGGGCAGTGATGAGGGATGCTGTCCCTCCTGCACCCGTTCCCTCGGGGATAATGCATGTTACCCACGTGGCGCTCGGCTCCGTGGGGCTGCTCCTTTCGTCAGATCCTGGTTTGATGTCCCGGGTTAATGGAGCTCTGTGGTCAAGCAGGCAGTGGTGAGTGTGCGCTGTAGGGCTAGAGCCCAGCAGAGAAGGTGGGAACCTCATCTGAGGCCTCTGGGGGCCTGTAGGTCAGGCTGGTACTTAAAACCCAGGTGGAAAAAGGCAGGCGACCTGCTCAGAACCCTCCATGTGAGAGTGACCCCCAGATGGGTAAGGATGGCCTCCACCATTGTTTCCCGTTCTCTCGAAGGAAGGATTGTCCCACAGGCACAGTTGCAGGAGTGGAGACCCAGGGCCTGGTGCAGGCCTGGAGCGGTGCCAGCCTCAGGCCTCCGAGGCTCAGGGCTGTGAGGTTGGTTTCCTTCTGAGTCTGGAAGGCTGGGAAGAGCTGACCTTTGTCCTGTCTGAAATGCTAAGGTTCCGTGGTTGCTTTGAAGTGTTTTCTTTGTTGCCATCGGGCGTGTGCACCTGCTTGCACGTGGACCTGTGTGACGTTGTGTGATTTCCAAGTGGCCAGGTCCAGAACTGGTACCACCGTCAGCCATGTGGGATCTAGCCGCCTTCACCGCCATGCCACTTGCTGGCCCAAAGTCCTCTATTTCCTTACCAATCTTCTGTCATTCTGTCCTCTTGAAGTCTTCAGTTATTATTGTAGAATTCTCTCTCCCTTAAATCTGTTGATACTTTATATATTTTGGGACTCTGATGTTTGGTGCATGTATGAATTGCATGTTTTAAAACTATATGTAGGGCAGGTTCTGGTGGCCTAGTAGTTAAGAGAGCTAGATCTTACATAGTTAACTATGGTTCAAATCCCAGACCTAGTGGCTTAAAAAAATTTGCCTGGCATATTTTGGGGCATGCATGCCCCAAATCCCAACAGGGTGGAGAAATGGAGAAGGGATTGTGGCATGACCACACCCCACTAGGGGGATACTTTCTTCCTTTCCTCCTGGAGAGGAGGCAATTACATCCAACTCTTCCTCTGAAATTTTCCTTTTATGTTCTGAAAATATTTTTAAGGTTCATCCGTGTTGTTGCGGGGTCTGCAGTCCCTCCATTCCCACTGCCGCTCTGTTTGGTTTCTTTGTATGACTGACTGAACGGCAGCTTTTTCTATTGGATCATCAGGACGGTAATGATGCATGTTTGCATAGAAAAACAAAAATGCATTATGACTTTTCTGACAATCCAATATGTCCTTTGATCTCCGTATGCATTTTGAAAGCAGCATGTCAAAGTAGCCTTTCTACCCGAAATGCCTGCTGATATTTGATTGGCGTTGCGTTGCACCTACAAATCACTTTGGGGAGAACTGACGTCATCATATCGGGTGTTCCTATTCACGGTAACCTGATTTTTTTTTTAAGTCATCTTTCATTTCTCTCAGTGTTTTGTAGCTTTCAGTGTATAGGTCTTGCACATATTTTGTTTATTCCTACATAGTTTATATTTCCCCAAATTTTTAAAAGTATTGTTTAATTTTATTATTATTATTTTAAAATTTGCTATACGTTTTTTTTTGTTTGTTTTTGGTGAGAGGAAAGAAGAATTTACTATAGTGTGGTCACGTTGGGAATACATGTAAAAATATCTTCAACTAATCAGCCAATTTACAGATGCTTTTATAGGGGAAGGAAGAGGCTGGAGGCATGTGCCAATGTACAAGAACGAATAGGTTGGGACCAGCAGTTAGCGTAATGGCTATGTCGCTGGACTCCCACGTAGTCGACCACAGTTCGAGTCCCCGGACCCGGTGGCGTAAACTCACACCGGGTGCGTGTGCATGCGTGCCCAAGATCCCAAGAGGAGAATGGAGGAAAAGGGATTGCGGCATGGCCATCCCCCCTCGGGGGTGATTTCTCGCTTTCTGTCTCTCTGTTTCTCTCTGTCTGTCTGGTGAGCACACGTGCCCTATAGCAAAAAACCTCTCCAAAAAAAAAAAAGAACGAATAGGTTAATTTTTAACGGGGTGGGGAGTACGCACGTCAAACAGTAGTCTCGGTTCACTGGCTAGAACATTGTTTTAAGGTTCAGGCTAACTGCCTGTGTAGGCCAGCTACCAGGAACTCCCGAGAGATCTCAAACACAGAGTACCAGCAAATTAAGAAGAGAAAATCAAGGTGATGAACAAAAAGTCAGTCTGGCTAGAGCAGGCCCCTGTGCAAGCTCATCTATGTTGACGGCCACTAATTTCACAAGCGCCTCATTCTAACATCTGCTATATAAAGCCTGCAGGACTAAAGGCATTGCTTCTGAAGTGCTTATGGTAATGTGGCCTTTCCGATGAAATGCTAGCCGATCGACCCTAGAATGTAATTTCTCATTAAATATACTCAGAAGTTTAAAACAAATGGGAATGTAAGCTCCATGAAGGTAAGAATTTTTCATCTTTTTTTTTTTCCCCCACCACTGCATCTGAAATAATGCCTGGCCAATAGCGAGGGCTCAAATATCTGGCTAAGTGAATAACACACTGACTTTGCCGATGTCTTAAGTTATGGACATTATAAAAATAAATCTGCATTTTGGCCACAAGCATACTTTATGAAACAGTAATAAAACTATAGGTTTGAGGTGCTGGCAGGTGGCGTGGTGGTTAAGGCACTGGGATCCCACATGGCCGACCGCAGTTCAAGTCCCAGACCTGATGGCTTGCTTTCTCACTTTCCTTTTCTCTCTCTCTGTCTGCCTCTCTCTGGTGGATGCAGGTGTACCATAGCAAACAAAAAATTAATAAATAAAATAATTAAAAATATATATATATAGATTTGAAACCCAGAATCCTTTAGGAAGCTCTTGTAAAGAGTTTTAAAAGATGATGGAAAAGGCACTCGTGTGAAAGGACGTGTACTAGCTCTCTAATACTGGGTGTTAGCTACACTAAGACTGTATGACTGACGACTGTAATGTGTCTTGGTACTTAGAACAAATACGTTGCAGGACATTTTCTGTATATCATTTGTGCTGTTCATAATCTCGATGCAATCTAAGAACATTTTGTTCCTTTTCTCAAAAATCCTCTCCTTGCTTTTTAAATTTACTCCTATACAATATCTTACTACTAACCATGTTATTTGTATCATATTAAAACTCCGATCAACCCTTAAAATGTTAAAGCCATCTCTGTATTTAATGAATACGCTGGAACTTGAAGTACAGATGCTTTACATTCAGCCCTGAGTCAAATATCTGCAGCTTTCAACATGACTCAGAGTGTAGTTTCAACAACGTAGCTCCTGATGGGTAAGACGACACCTACTTTATAAGAGTTCTCCAAATGAATAATATGTAAAATCAAAGTCCCTTCAGAGGTTTGCAATTCTTCTGCTGCAGTCTTGTCTTCTTTATCCCGGAAATTTGTAGTCACTTTCAGAATTCACTCTAGAAGTCAACTTCTTTAGGTATCAGCAAACTCATCAGGGCAAAAGACAAACGAGTAAGAACAGCAGCCCGTGGAAAACGAAGAGGCACAGTCCATCCAGTAGCTGTGTCTCGGAGGACTGTTTGGAACAACCCAAAGCCATGCATCATGGTTCTGATTCCTCTGGCCTTGCCGCCCTCAGGGACCGTCCCCACCATCTCCTGCCATTCTGCACATGTCCATGTCGCTCCTGCAGCTGCCGTGCAGCAACCTTGGCACCTACCCCTGTAGGGCATTGCTACCCAAGCATAGATAAGTGGTGGGAGTCAGAAAGCAAGCTGCCAGGTCTGGGTCGCCCTGCGTCGGCTATGTGGGAGTCCATTGATGTTACCACCATGCCACCTCCTGGCCCCTTCCCGGTGCTCTGGGAAGTGGTATTTTGTTCTGTGGTTGCTGAAGGTCGACTCTGCGGATACCATGATCGTAGCGACAGGCTACGACGAGGTTTACTACTCACCTACGGGGCTTTATGGCAATACCGATCTGGTCTGGGATGGCTTGGGTGAAGGAAGGGGCGAGTGCTCCTGGTGTTTATTAGCTTAGGGAGAAGGGTTAAGGTCAGGGCGTGCTCACCGGGAGCTGATTTGCTGGACTCGGGACTCAAACTTCCCCACTGACACCAAGGCAGGAACACCAGGCCTCTCCTACAGACTTGCTCAGACATGGGACAAGGCGGAAAGAGGACGGAAGGGACCTGAAATGTGTTAAATATCCAAGATAGAGTCAGACGCTTTATTACTTTGGATTTACTTAGTTTTTTAGAGCAATTTTAGGTTCACAGCAAAATGGAGAGGAAGGAGCAGAGACTTCCCTTTGTCCTCACATGTGCATCAGCTCCCCATTATCAGCATCCCTGACCGGGTGGTTCACTTGCTGCAGCTGGCCAGCCAGCCCGCACTTATCACCCCGAGTCCTGCTGTACACTCAGGTGTTTATGTTGTTGATGTTTGTATTCTGTGGGCTTGGGCAAACATATCATTGCATTTATCTGCTCTTAGTCTTTTTTTTTTTGGAGAGGTTTTTGCTATAGTGTGTGTACACTCATCAGAAAGACAGAGACAGTGAGAAATCACCCCCTGGGGGCATGGCCATGCCATAATCCCTCCTCCATTCTCCTTTCGGGTTCTTGGGTATGCATGCACATGCACCTGGCGTGAGTTTAAGCCACTGGATCCAGGACTCGAACCTCAGTCAACTGCATGGGAGTCCAGCGACATAGCCATTACATCAACTGCTGTTAGTCTCCTGAGTAGTTTACTCTTCTAAAACGGCCCCGTGCTCCTCCTGCTCAGCCTTCTCCCCAACCCCTGGCAAGCACCGACCTTTTCACTATGTTCGTAGTGGTGTGGTTTTCAGAATGTCCTGGTGTTGGGGAACCAGCAGTTAACGTAATGGCTATGTTGCTGGACTCCCACATAGTCATCCGCGGTTCTCGTCCTGGACCCGGTGGCTTAAAACTCAAGCCAGGCGCGTGTGCGTGCGTGCGTGCCCAAGATCCCGAGAGGAGAATAGAGGAGAAGGGATTGTAGTGTGGCCATCCTCCCTTGGGGGTGATTTCTCGCTTTCTGTCTCTATGTCTCTCTCTGTCTGGCGAATGCACGCGCCCTATAGCGAAAACCTCTCAGAAAAAAAAAAAAAAGAATGTCCTGGTGTTGGACTCGTACCATAGACAGGTGTCCCAGGTTGGCTTCTTTTACTTAGTAATACGCATTGACGGTTTCTCCAAGTCCTTTTGTGGTTTCATGGGCTCATTTCTTTTAGCACGGAAGAACATTCCATCATCTGGATATAGTACCATTTACTTGTCCACTCACCTGCTGAAGGTATCTTGATTGTTTCCCAGGTTTGGCAGTTATGAGTAAAGCTGCTGCAAATACCCATTTGCAGGAGTTTGTGTGGACATAAGCTTTCAGCTCTTGGGATAAATACCAACGATATTATTGCTGGATCTTGCAGTAAAAATATAATTGGTTTTATAGGAGATCCCCAATGGTCTTCCAAAGTGGCTGTACTGTTTTGCATTTCTGCCAGTGACTTTTCGGCTTCCCTGCCAGTGACATCGGATGAGCGTCCCTGCTGCTCTGCGTCCCCGCCAGCGTTTGGTGTCATCACTGTCCTGGATTTTCACATTCTAACAGGTGCAGGGGTATCACATTTTAATTCGTATTTCTCGATGGTAGGTGACTGGAGCATCTTTTCATGTGCTGCTTGTTCACCATCTGTATACCTTCTTTGGTGATGTGCTTATTAAGATCTTGACCCTATTTTAAAAAAAAAAAAAAATTTGCCAGAGGACACATGTGCTCAGTAGGGAGGGAGAGGGAAGCAGGAACGGTCATGCCACAACCCCTTCTGTTTTCCCTTCCTTTTGGGATTCTGGACACATACGCACATGTCTGGTGTTTTTTTCAAGCCGCTTGGTCCGGACCTTGAACCATGCCATCAGCTGTGTGGGATCCACCGGCTACCAGCCAGCCCAGAACTTGGGTCCATTTTAAAATCAGGTTGTTATTGAGTTTTTGGAGTTACGTGTCTATTTTGGATGGCAGTCCTTAATCAGACTCGTCTTTGCCGATATTTTTTCCTTGTCTGTGAGTTGTCTTTTTATTTTCTTGATAGTGTCGTTACCAGAGTAGAACATTTTAATGAAGTCCAGCTTATCCGTGTGTTCTTTCATGGAGTTAAGGTGTTTCCATCCCTGTTTCCTGTTTTAGACAAAGTGAACCATCTCATTTTCCACCGAGGAGAAGAGGACCTGGGCTGCAAGCATGTGGTGTGTCCTGCGTGGCTGGAGGCAAGGGCACCTGGGCTGGCCAGGAGCCCTGGGGCCACGGTGCCCCTTGGGCGTCCGTGCCCTGGCCAGCGCGGGCTCCAGGGGTGAAGATGAGTACAGCTACGTGGTGGTGGGTGCAGGCTCGGCGGGCTGCGTGCTGGCCTCCCGGCTCACAGAGGACCCGGACGAGCGTGTGCTGCTGCTGGAGGCTGGGCCCAAGGACATGTCAGCAGGCAGCAAGCGGCTCTCCTGGAAGATCCACATGCCTGCCGCCCTGGTGGCCAACCTGTGCAACGACAGGTACAACTGGTGCTACCACACGGAGCCGCAGCAGGGCCTGGACGGCCGAGTGCTGTACTGGCCACGCGGCCGGGTCTGGGGAGGCTCCTCATCCCTCAACGCCATGGTCTACATCCGGGGCCACGCCGAGGACTACAACCGCTGGCACCGCCAGGGTGCTGAGGGCTGGGACTACGAGCACTGCCTGCCCTACTTCCGCAAGGCACAGGGCCACGAGCTGGGCGCCAGCAGGTACCGCGGTGGCGATGGCCCGCTACGAGTGACCCGGGGCAAGACCAACCACCCGCTGCACCGGGCAT
>NW_006206856.1:61622-63178 GCF_000334495.1 Tupaia belangeri chinensis
CAGGCTGGCTCCCCCCTCCCCGAGGACATGAATGGCTTCCAGCAGGAGGGCTTCGGCTGGATGGACATGACCGTCCACCAGGGTAGGCAGACCCTCCCCAGAGCCCCGGGTCCTTCTCTTTAAAACAACTCTTTGTCCTGGGCTCATCGTGGTCAGTACGGACAGACTGAGGCTGGTGTCAGGTGACATACTGCAGACGCCACAGAAGACAGCCCCAGCCCAATGAGACACAACGTGGCACCTGGGCATCGCTGGGTGCTGGCCCAGGTTGGGTGGCTGATAGAGCACCAGCTCTCGGGACAAAGAGCCCAAAGTCCTGGACAGACGCTGAGGTGCATAGGCCCACGGGAGCAAGCCCACGGCCCTCTCCCTGTGGCTTCCTTCCTCTTCCAGGCCACGTTCATCCTTTGTCATGGGGAAACTGAGGCATAGCATAGTGAAGGGCCTTGCTCATGGCAGGGCAGAGGCAAGGCGGGGGTTGCTGCCAACCTTTTCAGGGTTCTCACCCCCCTTTCACCTGGGCTCTGTGTCACCCTAGCCAGGGTACAGGACGTTCCCTACCCGTGCCCAGGGACTTCCGTGGGTACAGCCTTGAGGTTTCACCTTCAGAGGCAGGGCCACACTGTCAGGGCCAGGGCAAACTGGCACTCTCTGCAGCCCCTTCCTCCTGCCCAGGTGCCGGGGCGGGGCCCGCACCTGACCTTGCTCCATCCCACAGGCAAGCGCTGGAGCGCGGCCTGCGCCTACCTGCACCCAGCACTGAGCCGCCCCAACCTCAGGGCCGAGGTCCGGGCGCTTGCACACAGGGTGCTGTTTGAGGGCACCCGGGCGGTGGGCGTGGAGTATGTCCAGAACGGCCAGAGCCACAGGGTAAGTGACCCACAGCTGGGCCTGGCTGCTCAAAGGGCAGGGCGGGGGTGGGGTGGGGAGACGTCACACCTCCTTCCCCAGCTGCTTGCCTGGGGCCCCCAGGGGGCAGGTGGAGGTGAGGAAGCCCCCTGTCCCACCACCCGCGAGCCGCCTGTAGTGCCCTGGTATGAGTGCTCCCAAGCCTCTGTCGGCCACGCCCGCCTGAGAGCAGTGCCCAGTATCACCAGGCTCAGAGGGCGTGAGGCCCAGACCCGTGACAGGGCCTGTATGTGAGCATGGGGGCACAGGTGGGCTTACCCCCGTGTGTGGCTCGGGCTCCCTGCTTGCCTGCCTTAAACCGGCGGTAACGGCCTGCCGTGTCTCACAGAAGCTCTGCAGCCTGGGTTGGAGTGGCCGGTGCTGTCACTGCAGGTGGTAGGACATGGGCACACTGGACTCCTGGGCACTTTCCAGCAGCGAGGCAGCCGGCATCCTCTTCCTGACTCCTAGCCTGGGAGCAGGCACCCCAAGGCCACCTTCTCGGGGTGCTGGTGGGAGCTGGCTGCTGGCCTGTGGTCAGGAGAACAGGCATCTCAGGAAGCAGGAACTGGCCTCTGCCTTTCAGGTCTATGCCAGCAAGGAGGTGATTCTCAGCGGAGGCGCCATCAACTCCCCACAGTTGCTCATGTTGTCGGGCGTCGGGAATG
>NW_006206856.1:63209-73415 GCF_000334495.1 Tupaia belangeri chinensis
GAGGACCTCAGGAAGCTGGGCATCCCGGTGGTGTGCCACCTGCCTGGTGAGCAGCCCTCCACTTCCCCGATGCACGCTTTGCCAAATGAGATAGTTTGTCATCGCTTGTCAGCTGTCAGGGTGGGAGGTGATGGGAGCTGGGGCTCTGGAAGCTGCCACATCCTTCCCATGAGCCAGAAGGTCTCCAAGCCTCACCGGATGCAGTTACCACAAGGCCTAGGTCCTCGTGGTGTTGGCTTCCTCCCTTCCCTGGCCATCCTGCCCCACTTGGATGGCACCCTCAGCTGGGCCAGGCGTGCCACTAGGGCAGCTCTGTGGCCAGAGGGGTCTAGCTACAGGACTCACCAGCTGCCCTAGGTGCTGACAGGACACAGCAGTGCCCAGAGCATGCTGTCTGCGGTGAGACCTAAACTTGATGCCCTGACACGCCCCCAGGGCTAGTTCTCTCTCCTGCTTCCCATCACCCATGCTTACAGAGGGCTGGGCCTCGTCACGTCGTGGCGGGGCTAGTCCGTGACGGTGCCCGTGCTGCATCTCCTTGAGCTCAGATGAGCCCACGCAGGGTCAGCACAGTGCCATGGCTCTGGCCAGGGCTGAGGGTGGGGATATGCCAGCTTTGCCTGCTGTGGATGGGACCTCCTCTTGGGGGCATCTTGGGAGCCACCATGGGAAAGGGTGGGTGGCAAGGGGCAGTCAGCTCCGGCAGCACCTGAGTGGGCCAGGCTTGGCCGCGAGCGCGGGAAAGGTGTGCCTAGGAAGAAAACATTAAGCCAAGACTCGGGGACGTAGAGCTGGGTGAGATGACAGGTGGGTGGGGAGGACTTTCCATAACTGGGGATATTGAGAGGCCAGCTAGTCCCCGAAGGGGCAGTTCCCTAGCCCCGCCCCTCCCGCTCCAGGAGTCGGCCAGAACCTGCAGGACCACCTGGAGATATACATTCAGCAGGCGTGCACCCACCCCATCACCCTCCACTCTGCACAGAAGCCCCTGCGCAAGGTCTGCATCGGTCTGGAGTGGCTCTGGAAATTCACAGGTGGGCACTGGTCAGAGACCTTGGTGGACATGGTGGGCATCGTCATCTTTTTGAGTAGCCCAAGGAGGGATCTAGCCTCAAGCTGCTGGTTCAAAGCTCAACTCTGCCACTGACTTACTTTAGGCCCGAGCTGGTTTTCCCGTGTGCAAAATGGGCACACACAGTGGCTGCCTGGTGGGCTGGCGTGAGGGCCAGAAGCTGCAGCGTGTGTTAAGGAGGTCAGCACCGGCCTGCTCCAGGCGAGACCTCTCAGGGACTACATGCCACTCTTCTTATGAGTGGACGGGTGTCCTGCCCTGACGCTAGACCCCAGGCAGGGACCGAGGAGCCAGAAGAGGTGCAGAGGGGCCTCAGCGCTCGACTACAGAAACAGCATCTGTTTCTCAGCCTTTCCCATCATCCCCTGGCTGAGCTGGAGTCCCGTCTAGGCCAGGGAATGGTACTTTGCAATCTTAACTCATTCCCTCAGCATGTTTCTCGCACACCTACTGTGTGCTGCGCTAGATGATGGAGTTGGTACAAGGAGAGGTGAGCTGAAGTGGATATTCAAAGTTGGTGCTGGGTGAGCCCCCCCGGGGAAAGAGGACAATGCAGACTGGGCTTGGGGCGAGGAGGAGCTGCTGCTGCTGTCTAGGAGGGCAGGACACCCCACCCACCCGCCACTCCCTGACTGTCTCTTCTGATCCTCAGGATACGGAGCCACTGCTCACCTGGAAACAGGGGGATTCATCCGCAGCCAGCCTGGGGTCCCGCACCCAGACATCCAGTTCCATTTCCTACCGTCCCAAGTGATTGACCACGGGCGGGTCCCCACCCAGCAGGAGGCTTACCAGGTGAACCAGCCCCAAGGAGGCTTCTCTGGGCTTCTCTGCACTGCCTGGTCAGGGAAGCTGCCCTCTTCCTGTGAGGCAGCGTCCCCCCACTGTGGCAGGCCTTTGGGCACCCTGGCCTCAGCTGCACAGTGTGTGAGAGTGGGAGAGGAACCAGGGAGTACCGGGCACAGTGGGTTAGCCCGCATGGTGCGTCTGAGTCCCCAAGCAGCCCACATGGACCAACAAGGCTGACTTGGCCCTGGGATTGTCACCTCTGAGTTCTGCAGGGAGTATAAAGCCCAGAGGGAGGAGGGAGGCGCCAGGTGGCTTTCATCCCTGGTGGAAGGGGTGAGAGGCAGGCAGAGTCCCCTAGGGCCTCAAAAAGCCACTGAGCTGCTGGGATGGAAGCATGGACTGTCACCGCCTCCTCTGGGGTCTTCTAGGTGCATGTGGGGACCATGCGGGGCACGAGCGTAGGCTGGCTCAAACTGAGGAGTGCCAACCCCCGGGACCACCCTGTGATCCAACCCAACTACTTGTCAACAGGTAAATTCGCAGTCGCCTTTGCCCCAGGCCTGGCCTCAAATGATGAAGGCCTTTCTGGGGGTTCCTGTGTTTCCCTGGATCTTGCCCCCAGACCACATATTCTGAGACAGGTATTACCCCATCTCCCCTGTATACTTGCCTCTGCTGCTGGGTCGTGTCCTGGGTCCCAGGCTCTTAACCCCAGGACTCACTCCTGCAGCAGAGGGATTGGTGACTTTCAGAGCGACTCCCAGGAAGTGTGGGGGACCTGGCGGTGCAGGTACTGGGTCTGTCTGTCCAGCTCATGCAGCATTTTTCCTGCTGTTACTGAGCAGCCTTCAAAAGTAGGTGCCATTCCTGGCCTGCCTCTACCTGCATTAAAAACAAGCATTCTCCGTCAGGTGGGTGTTGCCCAGCGAGGGCACGCAGGGTATGCAGGCTGATCCCTACTTACAGGTGAGTTGGCCTCCAGTTACACTTGGGCCTCTGGGCCAGGCTGTGTCCTGGTGGAGCTACATGAGACCCTGCGTGGGTCAGTCTGACCACCTGTGGGCAGGTGACAAGCTGTGGCTCAGACCTGCAGGGCCCTGCACTTGGGCCCCTCTGGCCACTCACATGCCTCTTTATGCTGTGGCTCTTCGGCGAGGCCTGCATGGTAGGCGGCCCCTCATGTTTCTTCTCCTTGACAGAAGCTGACATCAAGGACTTCCGCCTGTGTGTGAAGCTGACCAGAGAGATTTTTGCCCAGGCAGCCCTGGCTCCATTCCGCGGCAAGGAGCTCCAGCCGGGAAGCCACGTGCAGTCAGATCAGGAGATCGATGCCTTCGTGCGGGCCAAGGCCGACAGCGCCTACCACCCCTCATGTACCTGCAGGATGGGCCAGCCCTCCGACCCCGCCGCCGTGGTGGACCCGCAGGCCAGGGTGCTTGGGGTGGAAAACCTCAGGGTGGTCGACGCCTCCATCATGCCCAGCGTGGTCAGCGGCAACCTGAACGCCCCCACCATCATGATTGCAGAGAAGGCAGCTGATATGATTAAGGCGCGGCCTGCACTTCGGGACAAGGACGTCCCTGTCTACAAGCCCAGGACCCTGGCCACCCAGCGCTAAGGCAGTTGTGGCCTGGGATGAATGGAGGCGCCCCCTGCCAGGCCACAAGGGCCACTGCAGACCTCGCTCCAAATGCTCATTCCTGGAACTGTCTGGATGTCAGGACCATGTGACAGGCATTGGCGACAAGACCAAGACTGCTCTGTGAATCGACTCCTTTTTTCTGGCTCTCTGTGGGCTCTTTGGGAGGGTCTGTCTTTAAGGAGGGACAAGGGTGGCTACTCCTGTCCCTGCCAAGTCCTTGTCTAGCACTCATGTGACGTATTCCGACCTTGTGCCCTGCTGCCTGGGGCGAAATGGTTCTTTCCTACACGTCCCCTGAGGGTGAGCCCCTGAGAGAGAGGGGTGCTAGGCCCTGAGGGTGTGTGCCTGCGGGCCTGTGCTGGGTTCCCCATGGGAGGGGCGCCCCCATCCCAAGCTGCAGGAGTGTGCTGAGGCCTAGTGTCCTGTAGTAACCAGCTCCACCTGGGCTGGCCCCAAGTCCCCGTGAACAGTACTGCCTGAGAAAAAACCGCCATTTTCTTCTGTCCTACTTTGTGATCTCACTGGCAGAGGGAGGTGGGTACTAGCCCCTTCTCCAAGGCGCTAGTGCTTATTAACACCATCACCCCAGGAGAGGGTTTCTGGAGCTCATTGGAGGAGAGTGGAGTCTGGAAGGAATGCCACTTTGGCTCCAGTTCCAAAGACTTGAAGATTTCGCATTATAAAAGGTTTCCCTGTTACCAGGAAACGCAGGCCAGGCGCAGAGCAAACCCCAGGTACTAGCCACCAGCCAGAGCGGAGCGAGGTTCATGGCAGCCTTGGAAACAGCAAGCTGGCCGGCCTCGGACGGCTGATTTTCATTCTCTGGACATCCACAGGAACAGACTGGGATGCAGCTGGCTGCTGGACAAAGCAGTTAGGTACGCTGTTCCCCGGGGCCTACAGCTGTGCCACGGAGGGG
Source organism: Tupaia belangeri chinensis (assembly GCF_000334495.1). Taxonomy (NCBI): domain Eukaryota; kingdom Metazoa; phylum Chordata; class Mammalia; order Scandentia; family Tupaiidae; genus Tupaia; species Tupaia belangeri. The sequence continues at coordinate 67,632 of NW_006206856.1, forward strand.
ACGGAGGGAGACCGGCGAAGATTTGAGTCCGGGGGACATCCGAGAGGAGCAGCACTCAGCTCTTGGATCTTTACATTTCTTTTGATTCAATAATGTAACCTGGAGGGGAAAAAATGTAATTTGGTAGCATCTTTTTTTTTTCATGGAAATGCCTTATCTAAACTTTTGGCAAGGTAATGAAAATGAAATGCATTTTTGTTTTTGTTTTTTTCTGAAGATAAAAAAGCAGAGAAGGAAAGATCACTCTGGGGAGACCTGCTGGTTGGGCCCAGGCCAGGGAAGAGAGCAGCAACTTTGGGCTGCGGCCAGGGGCAGGGCGGCTCGAGGTTGCTCGCAGACCCTGGAGGCCCAACAGCCACGTCTTACATTTCTGAGAAAAACTCCCAGAAGGGTGGGATGTGGCAAACCCTCCCACCTACTGTGTACCTTTCTAAGCACCTCTCGTCTTACCTGGATCTTGCTTGGTTTTCTGTTCCACGGGAGAGTCACGAAAAAAAATTATAAACTGGCCAAGAGCTTGTTTCCTCCTTGGGGAGTGTGTCCCCCATCTGCCCCTCAGTAGTGGTCTCCCGCCGTCCATCTGTCCTGCAGGGGCTCAGGAGCCAGGGGCCAGGTCTCAGCTCCCCTCGCTGCGAAGGCCACACTGCACACGGCCCTCTTGTGAGACTGCATGCTAGTCAGGTAGCAGGTGAGAGTCGAGTGTGAGCAGGAGGGAGGGTTCCCAAGCCTGCTGCAGCTGTGCTGTCTCTCCGCTCCTGGCACAGATGTGGATGTGGCAGGGGACAGGGATTTAGGTGGTATCTCAGTCCCGGAGACCACAGCCACTTCAGCCTGGCACTGTATTTTAAGATAAGCACAGTGACACATGACACGACACGTGACAAGAGGAGCCTGTCTGACGTGTTGCTTGTGTCCAGGCCCCTCTCCCACTCGCGCATGCTCCCACGTGGGTCATGTGGTCACACAGTTTAGCTGGACACAGAAATGAGTTTCAGAAGACAGTATTGATGTCCAGAACTCAGAAAAGTCCAAGTAGAAAATGGCTGTTAGCTTCAGACATAGAACAGAACGCCCTGACTGAGAACGGCTCCTCGCGTGACCCAGAGGGTGAAGCGGCTGCTTCCGCCTCCAGCCTGAGCTCCCAGAGGTGGGTCCTGCCCGCAGCACAGAACAGCAGCCCCTGTCCTAACGACACGACCATCTGAAAGTCCCACTGCCATGCGGGGAGCCTTCCCCTTAGAAATAAGAGCTGTCAGGGACGGAAACCACAGTGGGGAGAGCAGCGCTCCTCCCAGCCTGGAGGGCGAACTACAAAACGGGTTGCACAAAGGCTCCTCTGGCCTGTCTTGTGGGGAGTCGGCCGTTCGGATCTCACCGCAGACTGCAGGGGTAATTTCTAGGAAGTCAAGTGGATTCTTCTCTCTAGGAAAACCATGTCCCTAGGCCCAAAAAGCTGTCTCATGTTGCTACTGATAAACCAAATTAACATCAGATCTACTACACAGATGTTTTTTTAAAGGTTTGTTGTAGAGAAAAACCTCTCTGTACTCGCCAAAGAGAGACAGAATGAGAGGGAAAGTGAGAATCACTCCCTAGGGGAAATGACCACATCGCAAACCCTTTTCCATTCTCCTCTTGGGATTTTGGGCATGCACGCATATGTGCCCAGTGTGATTGTCAAGCCTCAAGTCCAGGACTCAAACTGTGGTTGGCCCATGTGGGAGGAGTTCCGTGCCTTAGCTATCATGCCACCTGCTGGCCCCAGAATTTTTCTTAAGACTCAGAAAAAAGGGTCAGCCTCTGGCTCAATGGTTAAGGACTACATAGAGGAAGCTGGATCCCACATGGCTGACCAGGGTTTAAGTCCCTGCCCTGGCAGGGTGGGACTCAAACACACCAGGTGTGCACACCAGGATTGTGGCATGACTAGGCCCTTGGGGACATTTCTCTTCCCTCTCCCTCCTGTATAAGCCTTCAGACAAAAAAAAAAAAAAAAAAAAAAAAAAAAAAAAAACAAGAGAATGGCCAACTTAATGATAGGGCCAAGTCCAGAAAGATCAATAATAGTGTTGAATGTTAACTTCCCAGAATTTAAATGGAAAGATTGGACCACAGCAACATTGCAAATTCAATAGAAGAGAGATTAATTGCATGAGACTGAACTGGTGAAACAGAATTTTATGACTTTTGACTAAAACATTACTTATTCTCTCCTGTGCTTTGTTTTCCAGATTTAAGAATTTTTGTCTTCTCTTGAACTGTTGATAGGTTCATCTATCTACTGTTTGAATGGAATCCTAATCTTTTTCCTGGCTTTAAGTCTTAAGAAAATTTCTCTTAGGATTTTTTTTTTTCAATTTGATCTATTAAAACTAAAACTGTTTTTCTTGAAATTAAAAAATAGATTTAAAAATATCTATTTAATGACTGCAGTAAGCTATATAACTCCAGATAAGTGCTACCTTATAGTATGTTCATTCTACTCACTGAGGTTTATGCCTAAGGTCAGACATGTGTTCGTAGATAGGTATATATCAGCTGCACTTGTTATTGAAAGTATTTAGATTAATTAAGATCTTTTGTGAGTCAATAAAATGTGGGGAAAAAAGGCATGGAAAGCAACTGTAGATACCAGAGACAGTGCGGGAGGAGGGTGGGAAATGGCAGAGGGTAAGAAGTAGGGAATCAAGGAGGGGAAAAAAGAGAAGACAATATATAAGAAACAAGATATGGAAAATTAATTACCATCAGTAACACTTGTGCTAATATCCTTGCTTGAGCCAATATACAGTGTATTCTGAATGGAAAATCTCAAAACGCTCTCTTCCCCCACTGGCCCAGCCTGGTGGCCCAGGCCCCTGAAGGCCTCCCTACACCAGCTCACTCCTGTTCCCATGTCAGAGCTAGGACATGGTCCTCCGTCTTCCCTGTGTTCCCAGCCCCTAGGAGAGGAGCCTTAGAAATACTGCAGAGAAATAAAAACCTTTTCAACAAGCGGAAGCGTCGTGGGCGTTGGTTTTTGCGTAGGGAGGGTGGTGAGGGAGCCGGGACTCTGCGTGCAACACTCCCTCTCCATTGCTACCAGTTTTCACAAGAGAACCAACTGCTCATCACAAGCACAGCCTTGGTAGAAAAACACAATTGGCAAAAATGCTTAAGACTGTCTACAAAGTACTCAAGGGGAAACAGGATGAATTCCTTCGGCTTCTTTCACAGGAGCGGGATCTTCCGTACAGTGGGAGGGGGCTCTTGTCAACCCCTCCCCCTCCAGCCTTACCACACAGGCAGGGCCCACCCCGTGCAGTGAGAGGCTCTAGCCCACCCTTCCCCACCTGCGGCTGACTCTGAAACCTCTTAGAACGGAGCCAGGCAGTGCCACCTTGCTGACTGGGGGTCGGGGACCAGCTGGGAACTGGGGTCTGCATGCGGGGCCGAGGCGCTCCTTTTTATGTGGCTCACTCTGATAGCTGTTCCCCACAGCTGCTGATTCCACTGTGGGATGTGATGGAAATCACAAGATGAAAGAAGCTAACTGTATAATTCCTGTGGATACAAAATGACTTATGGGGAGCCAGGGCAGGAAACTAAAGAGAGACATTTTTTTCTTAAAACTTTCCTATAACAAAGGGAAAACAAAAACAAAAAGAAAACATGATCTACAACTTCAAATTTTTCTTACAAAAAGAAATTTAATATTAGACAAGAGGGTGAACTTGGCGCAGACAGTAGGGAGTGGAGCCACCTATTAAAATGCCAGTCTGTAAGTACCGACTTTGGACAAGATCACGCCACTGCCAGAATGCTCGGAGTCCTGGGCTGGCCATGCTGGCCTGACAGTGGTAAGCCACACGGTAAGACTGACACCCAGCAGAGAGACAGAGTCCGAGATAAGGTTGACAGTGGTTTAGCCCTTAAGGAGAAACACTGCTCTGTGAAGCCGGTAGTGTTAACACTGGCATCCAAAGAGCCAGAGGATAAGAAAAAAATGGACCTAGAATGGCCCACACAGAGGCCCTGCCCCTTTGACAACTCTCCCCGGCCAAACATTAACTCTTGGCACGGAGAGCTCCCCCGTATAATGAAAGTATTACACAGTTTTATTCTGAAGAACATTTTGCGTTTTAATATAAAAGGATTTGTGTCAGGAAAGAGTCATTTACAAACCTTGAAGTGTTTTTGCCTGGATCTGGAGTAAGAAGGTCTTAAGAAGAGGTTTGTAAGGTCTTCATAACAAAGTGTTGGTATTTACAAAAAAACGATGAACAGGTTGTCTATGTTCTATTTAAAAATTTGGAACCAAAATCGCTACCTGTCTCTTTGACCGCAAGGAATCCCTGCCAAGGTGACTTGACAAAGTTGGCATAACTGTTAACAGAAAAGGACGCCTTGAAGGTCTATAGATCCCAAAGTGGGTTTTTTCCATCGGGTCGGACGATCGGAGTGTGAGTGCATTCTAATGAAAACTCAGCCCTCATTCAGTTGCATATAAAAGCCTTCGAAGAGAACACATGGTCAGTACAGAATGTTTTGTAAAAGGCAACAATACGATTGGTACAGAGCCTGACACTAACCCTCTGGATGGCCACATTGCTCCCTCTGTCCCCACCCCCCACACCCCCTAGTTAAGACAAGCAGCACCACCTGTTCCCGGAGGACAAGGGGAGACATACTTCCTTCACCTGTGTGGTTATTTCCGTGCTGGGTATGCAAAAACGTCCTGTGTGGGCAGCTGAGAAAACCAGAACGGTGGAGGCCACAGGGACAGAGCAGCCAGCGTGATCTACTCTGTGGGGAACTTACCGAGGGTTAAGGTAAAACGAAAGACAGTTGCCACCCATGGCGAGTCAGAAGGTAGAATATCAAAATCATAGAGCTCTTGCCCAAAGAAAAGACTGCAAATAGCCACCTGGTATATCTTGTGTAAAGACAGCTTTATAGTGACTGAAAATATCGTAGAAAAATGTCTGTAGTGTCAAGTTCTTTCGAACTCAAAATTTCACCCCCCGAGAATTTTTTTTTTCACTGAATAAATGAGTGGCTCTAGTTCTTCTATTTCTGTATAGCTCGAGTAAAAATACGAGTAATTTCTAGGTTTCGGTGGGGAACTACAGTTCTTAGGACCCGTGGATATTGCTGCAGTTCAAATACGGTACAATAATTACAAAATATAGACCATCTCTTTACAAATACAAATTATAGTATATTACAAGTCATGTACAGTAAATCTATAATTTTTAAACAAACTAGCGTTATCTAGGTTTACCTGGTTGCGAGTGCGTTATTCTTCCAGTTTACAGTTGCCCTTAGTGTGACAGTCAGAAACCGACCATCCGAGTGACATGCTCTTAGGTAAACTGGCGCCACACAACAGAAAGCCTCGTCTACACGGTCTCACGCCCTCTCGTGATCTTGTGACCACCGGCAGGTGGGCTCTGACTTACGCTGTGTCTCCGAACGGCTGAACAGGAACCAGGAAACAGTGTGTCTGGGGGGACGGGGCTTAAAGAATGGATATGCTGGGCCCAGTGAGTGTCTGATTCGCTAGGCCAATGGCTGAGGTAATGACACAGGTGTGGTGATCGCCATCACCGGAAACCTTCCCCGGCCCTGCCGGCGAGCCGCGGGCACTCCAGGTACACACGGGAGGTGCACACTCCACCTCAGTGCACGGCCGGACAGCTGGGCGGGGCGGGGCTGGGCTGACCTGATCCTGCTCTCCCAGAGGGCGGGGCCTGCCGATTCCTGCAGCCCGGGCTGAGTGAGAGGGGCCCGGCCGCCCGGGAC
>NW_006206856.1:73766-92426 GCF_000334495.1 Tupaia belangeri chinensis
CCGCCACCCCCCCCCCCCCCGGGGGGGGGAGCCGCGGGCACTCCAGGTACACACGGGAGGTGCACACTCCACCTCAGTGCACGGCCGGACAGCTGGGCGGGGCGGGGCTGGGCTGACCTGATCCTGCTCTCCCAGAGGGCGGGGCCTGCCGATTCCTGCAGCCAGGGCTGAGTGAGAGGTGCCCGGCCGCTCGGTACCTGATCCCACCAGCTTCGTGGCTTTCCCAAGGCATGACGCCACTTGTCCGAAAGTCTGAGCGAGCATCTACTCCCGACCAGTGCCTACACTGTCCTAACTTCGAGGCACTTTTCCCCTGGCCCTCCTGCGCCCCTCCCAAGGCCAGAGCCAGTCTGCCCGGCCCTGGGGCTACAAGGTGGTGATGCAGATCATTTCATCCGCCAGGTCCTCCTCCTCTCTGCTGGGGTCTGGCTCCTCGTCGCTGTAGCCGGGACCGAAGTCCTGCAGTTCGTAGTCCTGCCGGTGCGAGACGGGGCCCAGGTCCCCGTTGGCCCGGGGACACACATCCCCGTTGAGCAGGGTGGTCGCCGCACTCTCCATCTCATCGATGGTTAGGTCGCAGGCGTCGGCAATTTCATGTTTTGTCGCTGAGACAAACTTTGGGTCCCTCGCATAGCGGCCTAAGCCTTCGGATATCAGGACCTGTGCGGGAAGAGGACGAGGGCAGGATGCATCCCGAGGCTCTGTGGGAGCTGGGCAGGGGCGCCAGTTCAGGCCCCAACAGCATGATGGGCTTGGGCACTCGGCCTGGCGTCGTTTACTAGACCTCATGTGGGATGACCAAACAGAGCTGGCTTTTGGCCAAAAGTCACAGAGCCGAGAAACCACACTGGGTCCCACAGGGGGGAAGCCACTGGTGGGAGCGGGGGTGGCTAGAATGACGCGGGAATGTGTGCAGGGCAGCCGCGTGATCCAGGCCGGCTGACGAGAACCGGTGATGCTGGCCTGGACTCGCTCCGCCCTCCCACGTGGCTGCCGCCATCTCCGCCTGGCTGGTTCCCCTGCTGTCCGTGGAGCCCGCCCTCCCTTCCACGTGGCAGGGGCCATACTCACTGCCTCCACCAAGCTGTCCGCGCTCCTCTGCTTGTCGCTGTTCTTGTTCCGGAAGCTGCTGGGGACGGTCAGGCTGGCTGGTGTGAACGTCCGATAGGAGATGCTGGGCTCGTCCGTGTACCAGGAGCTGCGGTGCAGGGACGGCAGGCTGCCATTGACCTGGTCCAGGGACTCTGATCTCTCTACCTGGATCAGGGGGGTGTAGGATGGTGTCCAGTCCTGGTACGGAGGGGTCGCAGGAGGGGTCACCCATGACCGGGTTGAGTGACTCGGTGAGTACTTCTGCGCTTTGCTCGAATCCAGGCCTGCCACGGCCATGATCTGAGGATAGAGGGGAGATGGGTAGGTCAGGTCCTCAGGGGTCAAGCCTCACGCCTTCTTTGAGCAGACCTGGTCTCGGGGGCAGCCTAGGACAGGACTCGGAAGGAGGCCAGTGCACCGGGGTAGCTCAAGTGACCCGGATTTCTGGCACCCTGTGCTCTCGTCTCTGAAATCCCTGTGTATCTCACATACTGCGTCTCATACCTCACGGAATGGCCTCCACCTCAAGGGGGATTGAGAAGCTCCTGAACAAGCTATGGTCTGTGAATGTCCCCACTGCATGCTGGGTTTAAAACCGGCCATGTTCAGGGGAAGGCCACGCTCCCCACACCAGCACAGCTCCTCCTGTACCAGCACGCTGCCCCCCAGCCCTACCACTAGCCCTGCTTCCAACACCTTCGGGTCCCCACAGCACAGCTACCTTGAGATTCCCACCCGAGAGGGGGATGCCAAGGCCGGTCTGTGTACACAGCACAGGTCCGAAGCCCCATGGAAGCCATGACCACCCCAGGAAGGAAGCTGAGAAATCTGGGCCTGGCTGGTACCAAGCAGGAGAGAGGAGTGCATTTTCGCTCCTGGACTCCCGGCTCAGGTGCCCCTTCTAGACTTCCATGCCTTCTTGGTTCACGACCTCTGATGGCCTGGGACTTCCGAACGTCTGCCTTCTTTCACAACTTAGGACAGAGGAGAAATTGGCTTAACAGGTGAAGGCAGAGAAGTTAAAAGCTGGTAGAGAGCTGTGGGGCCAACCCTGGGGCCTGGGGGTTGAGGGAGCCAGATCCTCATGGCTAATTGCACAGTTCAAATCCTGGCCCCAGCAGCTTGAAAAACATGCTGAGCATGTGTGCGCATGCACCCCAAATCCCAACAGGAGGGAGGAATGGAAGAGATGGAACTGCAGTGTGAATGGCCCACAGGGGTTGCTTTCTCTGTCTGTCTCTGAGACGTACCTATGCACTTTGGCAAAAGTGGACACACACACACACACACACACACATACACACAAACCCCACCCCCATAAAACCGACTTTGCAGCTGAGTGTTGACACACCCAGGACCCTTGAGGTAAGGCCTTTACAGGGAGAGCTGGCTCTGCCGGCTGCCTGGGTGCTCACGTGCACTGGGATCGCCCGCCCACCTCCCCACCCCACGGACATTTCTGACATGGCGCTCTGAGAGAGAAAAAAGTACCATGTTGACCTTGAGGCCAAGCCCTGGTGAGTGGGCTCCACCCTGCCCTCCCTGCAGGCCCAGATCCTCCATCCAGAATGAGGGCAGCTCCTTCTCCCTGGAGCCACCTCCCAAGCAAATGAATAGAAGCGCGGATAGTGAGTGCCCCACACTGCGGCAGGGGAGAGGCCACTCTCCCTGGGGCATGGGGGCTGCACACCGAGGAAAGACGGGGGAGAGAAGGCCCTGTGCCTGAGCTGAGGCCAGCCTTGGAAGCTGGTGCCCTGGCTCCAACACCAGCTTGTGCCTCCCCGCCTGTGTGAGCTGAGGGCGGGGCTGGTGACAGCAGCTGCAGGCAGGGTGGTCACCAGGTGGAGCCAGGCTGCTGGAGAAGGTGCTCTCCCTCCTGGTGCGGGGGTGGGGCGCAGTGTCCTCAGGGTGGGGCGGCCACAGGGTGCCCATCAGGTGCTCACCTGCTGCTGCATCAGGTGCAGAGGCAGGGCCGTGCGGTGGGGGAAGGCGGGGGACGGCGGCATCTCCTCCTGGCTGCTCTGGCGGCGCAGGCACTCGAAGTTGAAGGAGGACCTCCGGTGGGCTGGGGAGTCGAAGCACATCAAGCTTTTGTGAAGCAAGTTCATGGCTGGGTGCCACCTCCCAGGAGGCAGGGTGGCCCTTGTACACCAGCAGGGAACCCAGGAAGAAACAGGGGTGGCAAGGGACAGTGAGGCCCCTACACTTTCGGCATGGGGGAAGATGAAGGAAGAAGCCCACCTGAGGGATGGTACACTCGGGTACAACTCTCCCACACGTTGGCCTGTCCTCAGGAGGAACAAAGACTGCCCGACAGCAGCTGTACCAAGTCAGAGGCCTGGCCCTAGTATCGTGGGGACGCCAACTCGGGGCCAGTACACACGTTCATCTAAGACCCGATGTGTCCCAACTGCCCTGCTGTCAGCTTTCAGACACCCTAGGTGTCTCTGGGGGCCAAGAGATCTTGCTGGGGCTCTTGTGTTTATATCTCTGTTTTAAGGGGGGAGGGTCTAGCTCCTCTGGCCTACTCAGCCAGGTAACAGGCAAATTCTTGTGCAGAGAAAGACTCAGCCTCACTAGCACTGAAGACTGAACAATCCCAACGGCTCTCACTCAGAGAACACGGTTGTCCGACTAACGGCAGTTTCAAAGACAACACGGTTCACAGCTCTCCACTTCCAAGGGCTCCAGGCCCATGAGATAAGTTTGAGTTCTGGGACCCTATGACACAGCCAGATCCCTGCACCCTAGCAGGGACCAGCTTCAGGGAACCCCACCTGCAGTCTGCAAGGCAGTGGCTGGGTCATTCCACAGCACCTTTTGTCATCTGTGCTCTCCAAGCTTGCAAAACCCTGCATGCCCTAATTCCTGTTTTGGAAAACCTCAGGGACTGGTCTTGAGGGGCCTCCCAGGTGTTCTAGGGCTGCACATGAGGCTCCAGAAACTGGGTTCTGTATGACGAGCTGGCTGAGCCCTTGGCTGGCCACTCTGGACCCGGCTCAGTGTGCACCGTGGAGCACTCTGGGGCTGCCTCTTCAGGCTGCCTGTATCGAGAGCCTTCCTGCCAGGCACAACCTAGCAGCTTCAATTATAGAGTGCTCGGAAGGATGAGAGGCCTCCCTGCTAGCAACCCCCAGGACCCAGGGTCCAGTGGCAGGGCCAGAGGCTCAGAGCCAGGAGAAAAAACCACCATCCCTTCTAGGATGTGTCCAGTGCCTTCTAGTTCTGAGACGGCCTCCACATGCCCGTCATCTCGAGTGCTCTGCCTGACAGTCTGGGGAGGAGGAAGCAACCCTGCTGAGATAGCGGAGGTATAGGCCGAGGAGACGAGGATCCTTGCCCAGGGTCTGAGCTGATGGGCAGTGAGGCGGACCCCCTCACAAACACGAGGGCAGCTGCTGCTTCCTGCTCAGCCCCTCCCAGCACCAGGGCAGCACCTGTGCTAGGTGGGCGCCCACGTGCTCGCAGGCTGGCTGGGCAGTTGAATAGCAAAGGCAGAGGCCTGAGGAAGGCGGTGGAAGTTGCCAGGATGGGGCTTCCTCTGATTTCTCCTGCACACGCCTCATCCAGTGTTTTTGGGGGGGAACAAATGGCTCCATTCAATAGCAAGTGTTTGGGGCTAAGAAGTTAAATATCGACCATGGAAGTGGGTCTGATGACACTCCCTGCAGGGCTGTGACAGCTGGAGCAGGGCCAAGGCCCTGGTGCCCTCCACCATACTCCTTATCCTGCGTGCTGCTGGCAGACACGAGCCGGTGCGTCTCAGCTATTTCTGGTTACCACTCAAAAATAACGCTTCATTCCCCCAAAACACCAGAAGTGGATATTCTTTAGGCATCATCAAAATGCCCCCATGTCCAAAATCCATGCCCAACCTATAGCTGGCAGAGCCAAGGCTGCCCTTCCTTGCCTGGCCCCAGTGGCTCCCTCGGGGTGATCCAGATAGGACAGTGCCCATCGCCCCCTGCTGTGGAAGGAAAACAGGGAAGCCCCCTCGGCGGAATGGCTCCTGGCCCAGGGGGGCACGCCTGCACTACAGGTGACCCTGGCAGTCAGAACCTGCCCTGTGAGCAAGAGCTCCAGCAGACGAGGCAGAGAGGAGAGAGAAGGAGAGAAAACACCCAGGAAGGTGCTGAGGAGGGACGGCCACCAAGAATTCCCAGCTGGCCCCCAAGACAGGCCTGGGGTAGTCCTGCTCTGCAGCTAGGTTCTTCCTCGCTGCCCCGGGGCTCGCTTCCCCATCATGCCGTAGAGCAGAGTGGGTGGCAGCGGGTGGTCCCATGTCTTGTCCACCTCTCAGAGTCCCAGGCTCGAGGCCAGAGACATCAGTGGCTCCCAATCAGGTGTGTGTGCACACACCTGCCAATGCACAACTGCAGGGCCGTGTGCTGCCTGTCTCAGGGAGTCACGAGCAGCATTGGGTGGTGTGAGGTCTCCCTCGGGGAGACAGAGGAGGGAGAAAGCCATCTGCTCTGACCAGGGACTGGGCGTGAGGACTAAGGGCCCTGACATGGCAGGACACGCCCGTCACATGCCCGCAAATTCTCTGGGAGGCTCCACCCAAATGGCAGAGCCGCCTCACATGTTGGGGTGGGAGGTAGCAGGCGTCTCCTTGGCGATCTCCGTGAGTCATAGCAAACGGGCGAGTCGTCGTCCTCCAAGAAGCCTTGGGGGTGATGGTAGCCGCGGGGCCTCTCGAAGTCCACACTGCCGCCTGGGTACCAGTTGTAGCAGCCGTAGTTGTGCCTAGCAGCCGGGAAGGGCCAGGAGACAGAGGGCACGTGAGGTCTGAGTCGGCACGCCACATTTCTGAGTGCGGACGGACCCAGGTCCCCCAGACACAGCAGATGAGCTGAGAACAGGGGATTCCCAGTCTCACGGAGGGTCAAGATGGACAGTGAGGGCCCCACGGAGGGCTCAGGCTGGAGGCTGGTCGGGCTCTCCCTGTGGCAGCTCGGCCTTAGGGCTGCATATGCCCCAGAGGCTGGTCAGGCTCTCCCTGTGGCAGCTCGGCCTCATGGCTACAGACACCCAGTGAGCCTGGCTATGGTCTGCTCATTTCCTCACCGAAATGCCCCCAAGGACCGGCCGTCTCCCAGGTGCTGAGCCCCAGGGGCACACAGACACGTGGAACGTGGTGTCCGACAGCAAGGAGCTTGGGAAATGCCGGCGCTCATGGACACGAGTCAGAGAGGCCGGTCCTGGGAGAGGCTAGGGCATGGTCAGGGGGTGGTGGGGGAATTTCAATCCCAGTCACAGCAAAGAAAAGCAGGGCTCTGGAGCAAGCCTTGCAGAAGGGGTGGGATGGCCAGTGGGAAGGGGTGAGGGCTTCAGGGCAGGCTTTGCAGACAGGGTGGGATGCGACCAGTGGGGAGGGGTGACAGCATCTAAGCAGCAGACGGGGTGTGAGCAAAGGCTGAGGAAGGAAACCCAGAGTCCCCTGTGAAGGGCCAAGGCCCCAAGGAAGGAGGCACTGGGCGTGAAGGAACAGCCTCACTCTGCCTTGCTCTGGCTCTGCCTCCTACTCTGGCCTAGAGCATGTGCTTCTGCTCTGCCGTTCAGGAGAGGCCCGAATGCAGCCTCAGGTGCCCTCGGCTTCCAGAGCAGGCAGGGCACAAAGGAGCAGGGGACAAGGGTGGCCTCCTGCTGTCCACACAAGCCAGGGCTCCTCACCTGCTCCCAGTGGGTGAGCTGTCATCCTCGTAGCACTCCTCACTACTGAAATACTCCTGCTCCCCCCAGCAGTGGGGGTCCCCGAAGTAGCCATGGAGCTCTGGGTCTTCCCGGCAAATAGTTGGGAACTGTTCATCTCCTGAGTCAGACCTGCAGTGGGGACAGAGCCTCTGAGAGCCTGGGCAGGTGGCGGGCGGCTCCCACAGCTGTGCCTCCCACGTCCCTGCCAAAGGGCCCCAGGCTCCTCCCTGTCTGCATCTGTCTCAAGCCGGCAGGACCATCCAGGTCTCTGCGATCATGCTGTGTGCATGTGTAAGCATGTGTGTGCATGTGTAAGTGTGTGTGTGCATGAACTAAGAAGGGGGGCTCTCTCAGTCTCCTATACAATGCATTGTGCCCAGAGACCTTGGAACCAAAGGTGTAGACGCCACTTGGAGAGCAGGGCCACAGACCTGGCGTACTACAAACAGCGGTCGAGGGTCCTGACATAAAGACCCTGGGCTCCCGGCTGTCCCCTCTGATGCCCCTTCTGCCAGCTGCAGCCCGGCATGGCTTCAGAACCACTGACTTCCACTGCATCCCACCAGTGGGGGCGATACACATGTCACAGGGGAGACTCTCACGGAAACATCTGCCACGTTCTTAAAGGCCGCCCTGCCCCAGGACCACCGTAAGGTCTCCCTGAACCCTGGCCCTCCTGGCTCCATCTTCTGGAAAACCAGCCGGGCTCAGGGATGTCACCCCGCCTCCACAGGAAGGGCCATGTGTTCTCAGAGTGTGTCACTCTCACACTACCTGGGCTGATCTCACTTCCATAACGAAAACTGAAGACCCCTCCCCTGCCCTTACAGAACGGCCATTCTACCCACAACTCAGGTCCCCAGGCCTGGAGCAGAAGCTACTGCACATGTTAGGGTGGCCTATAGGGAAGATCAGATTCCCGGTCTTTGCAAGGTCTGGGCCAGGCTTTTACAGAGGGCCTGGGAGAAGCTTGAGCCCATACAGCAGCCAGAGTGGCCCTGCCCAGGCCCTGGCCCCCTGCAAGTGCACACAATTTTCTCCTAAAAGCAGGAATCCCGCAGGACGAAGTGTGTGGGGCACGCCTGGCAGGGGGACCAGTCCTCGGGTAGCAACAGTCTACGCAGACTCAGATCAGCAAGCCCTTGCTTAGAAAGAAGCAATGCCCTCTGACCCCTGAACCCACTGCTTTGAATTACGATCCCCTATCAGATCAGAGGGCTCGAAGACATTTTTCTCATGCTTTAGAATTCCAGGGGGCCGGTAGGTAACATAACAAACACCACAGTATTTAATCCCAAGCACACAGTGAGCACGTACCTAATGTAAGTTTCATAATAGCGCGTTCTATCCAGGAAAGGCGTCACACAGGAGGGAGGGAGAAGATAAAAGGTAAATATTTCCAACAGCATTGAGAATGCAGACAGCAGATACCTCCTAGAGGCAGTGAACTATGGCTCGCTGGCCAAACACGGGCTGCCACTGTTCTACATGACCCATGAGCTATGGACAGTTAATTTACAAAGGACTGAAATAAAAAATACTTCCTCAAAGGTGACTATATGCAGTGCCCACGTCAGTGTGTGAGTATCGGTTGGCTAGGACATGGCCCACCTGCTTGCCTACTAAATGTCCACAGCTGCTCTGGGACGGCCCCTGCAGAGCTGAGTAGCTACAAGAGGAACTTGATGGCCCTCAGAGCCTAAAATATTTTCTCTCTGGCCCTTTACAGAAAAAACTCACCCTCCATGTTGGAATACGTCCCCACAAATGGGGAGGGTGGATTTTGCTGCTGTCGGTGTTTTTTTGTTTGTTTGTTTGTTTTTAAGAGAAACTGTTGCTACAGGGTATGTGTACTTACTGGAGAGACAGAAAGTGAGAAATCACCCCCCCAGGCGGGATGGCCATGCCACAATCCCTTTTCCTCCTCCTCCTTTGGACACACACGCACATACATGTGCCTGGCGTGAGTTTAAAGCCGCCGAGTGTGGAACTCGAACCATGGTCGGCCATGTGGGAGTCCAGCAACGTAACCATTATGCCATCTGCTGGTCCCTGCTGTGCTGTTTTAAGGGGCACCTCGCATAGCAAGATGTAGGGTGGTGGGGCCCTTATCCTGAGGTCCCTCACTTGCTAGCACCCACGTGTTCTAATGCAAATGCCTACAGGGAAGCTTCCCCACATGCCAGCACAGAGGAGAGGGACCCACCTCACTCCCTGGGACTGGCGTCACCACAACCAGACACAGCCCTACCAGGCGCAAATGCACTTGAAAGGTTACCTTTTAATACTGGACCTTCCTTGAGGCTCCCGGTCATGTTTGTGGGAGGGATGATGCCCATTTTCAGACATGTGCTCAGGGTTCCCAACGCTGGGCCGCTTTCCATGGGCCGCTTTGGACATATTGGCATTATTGAGATTGGCATTGGTTGAGGTGGGAACTTGCTTTCCTATGGAATTATGGTTATGATGGTTATGACACACCGAATTTCCTGCTGGAGGAAACAGCGGTTTCTCAGTATCACTTGCAGGTGGAATTGAAGGCCTTTGGACATGCAGGGGACGGTGGGTGGTATTGGTCTGCTGAAGGGAATCTCTCCTATCACTATAAACATGATTGACATGGTTTCCAAGCAGGGCACCATTTCTCTGCAAAATAATGGGAGACAACACCAGGTAATTTAACAAGTATTTGATGCAGGCTAGCTATGCTAGGTCATTTTTTTTCCTACATGAAAAACAAACCCTAGGTACGTTGTGTAGGATCCCTGTAAGACCACCTGAGCATCTCAACGACCAGGGCGAATGTGTCTGTGTGGCGGCTGGTCCCCCCTGGAATGAGGAAGGTTACCGAGTCCTGAGCTGGGGTGCAAGCTCTCAGCTGGCACTCAAGGGGCTCTTCCCGCTGCTCCAGGTTGAGGTGACTTACACCCGGCTGGACGGGTGGGCAGCCCCGAGGCTGCATGGCAGGCTTGCCCTTCGGGCTGGGGGGCTGAGGGCTGGCTGGCAGATCAAAGACCTGGCCCAGAGAAGAAGGAGGGGAGTGTGGGCAGCTGCTGGAAGGACCAGGGTGCTCGTCCACACGGGCCAGCGGCTGTGGCTGAGCTCCTCGGAAGCTAACAATGGGAGGGCAGGGAGGCTGCCCAGGGAGGAGCTGGCTTGGTCCAGGAGAGGTGCTGGGAGGGCAGGGGTGAGTGAGTGGAGAGGGCCTGGCTGGGAGAGCCTCTGGACCTCAGGGCCAGTGCGCATCCTGCAGCTTGTCCTGTGGATCATTAAGTGCCCCGACTGCAGTCCTGCCCTGCTATCTCCAGGTGGCCGGTGTGTACGCCCTATGGAATAATTACTTTGTATACATCTTCGTCATCTCCTTTCGTCTCCTCGGCCTCGTCATCTTGCAAATCACATGATATAGCACGCCGGATTTCTGGCCCGATGTCATGCAGTGTCCTTAATCCCGCCTAGACCAATGGAAAGGGCAGAACAGGTTAGACGGCACATGGGCCCTGGGTCTGGCCTGGGGCGTGGCTTTGCCCCTGCCTGAGTCGGCAATGGGAGGGGTGCTTCTCCAAAGGCCAGTCCAGGGAACTGACGGAGGGTAAGTGGAGGCAGCCGAAGGGTTGCCTGGTATGGTTGGGAGCTCAGTGGTCCCAGGCTGGGTTGTTGAGGCCTGAGCCCAGGAACCTCCCTGGCAAATACCCTACTTGCAGGGCACGTTGCCTGGTAACCAGTGGGGAGTCTGCCAAGGCCAAGAGCATGGCCCCTGTGTAAATGGCAGCCCCAGAAGGAGCCCCGCATAGGGCAAGGGGCATAGCCTGTGGTTCTGCCAGGAGAGTGGTAAAGACCCCTTGGCTGCATCCAGGACAGGGGAAGCCCAGGAGCATGTGTCAGAGGTCAGGCAGACCCTGCAGCCGCTGGGGCTACTGGATCTGTAAAAAGCCATGGAACGAGTGACACAACACACTGCAGTCGCTAGCACACCAGGACCAGGACAGACGGATCGACATACACACGAGCCAGGCTGCTGTGCACGCAGCCTCGGTGCCATCCCAGGAGCCTCGCCTGGAACCTGTGTGTGGGCCCAGGACCCGCTAGTGGAGGAGTGGACTCTTTGAAGACCACGCAGCCACCAGATGAGTCCTCTGGCTCCCCTGACACTCTGCAGCCCCTCCTGAGCCCGCTCTGCTGGGCCAGAGCCTGGGAGAAGCCCGTGCATCATTCACAGCTTCCTTAGGGAGACACTTGGGTGCTTACAGATGACATATGGGGGAAGGTGTGGTCTTCAGCTCACAGAGGAGTGTGACGGTTTAACCACCAGTTTCAGAAAAAATTGCACGCTGACTTAAAGGCTAGCCGGGTCTGTCCAACTACCTTATCCTTCTCCACAAAACACCTGCACCCTAACAAGGCTTTCGCTCCCCGCTCCTGGGCCAAAGGTCCCCAATCTGGGAGGCACTGCCTCAGCTGCTACTCCACCCTCTGGCTGGCCTGCAAAGGAGGACTGGGCTGAGGGGCAGCTCCTTACGGAATGAGACTGCCTCCCAGTCCTTCTCCCACAACAGCCACAGGAGGACGGTGATGGCAAGGACATCGACAAGGCACAACGGCCACACCTAAGATGTGCACATGAGGGATGGACGCCCAGCCATGGTGCAGGGCAGGGAGGGGGGGCACAGGACTGGGGCTACAGGGCTGGGACCCCTGCTCAGAACTGGTCTCCTGCAGACACCGGTGGTGGTGACGTTATAAAGTCAAATCCCAAAAGTCAAGTCAGAAAAGATGTCCTCGTCCATAAACGCACCCAGTCTGTGAGATGAGTCTGTTAAAAACGGCACACTGGTCGGGGTTGATGTGAACCATTCTGTAGACCGGTGGTTGCAGCTGTTTCTGTTTCATACACTGTGCGACCCAGTGACCATTTTCATGGAAACATCCAGAAGGATGTTATCATTTTCTGTTTCATACACTGTGCAACCCAGTGACCATTTTCACAGAAACATCCAGAAGGATGTTACCGTTTTGTTTCATACATCGTGTGACCCAGTGACCATTATCACGGAAACATCCAGAAGGCAACTAGTGCTATGCCGGGAGGCCCTCTCACACAGCACAGCTGCATGTGTGTGAAGAAGGTCCTACCCCACAGTAGACACAGCCAGAAATTTGCTTACTCAGTTTCCCAGGGTTCAATTATCAAGGGATGGCGAGCAGAGTGAGGGTGCCATTGTCTGATTCCAGACCAATGAGGAGAAAAGTCGTGTTACATGTCTGAGGGTCCCATACATAAGACTCTCCTTGAGACATCTGCTGTCTCCACAAAACAGACACGGGTTACAAAGCACCGAAGTCACCACCACCAGTAAATGATGTGCATTCCTCTGTTACAAGGCTGCAGGACCCAGGAGAAACCCGAGTTTAAACAACAGACACCCCTATGTGCTGTCATTAAACCGATTGGACTAGGTGTGATTAGAAGAAATAGAAAACTATTTATTTGGATAATTTTGAACATCATCCTCTGAGGGCGGATTGACATTTCACTGAAATACATTATAACATAACTGCAGAGTAAAACCAAAAACGGTCTCCAGCACGTCAAGGGCACACGGGATGAGGATTCAGTCGACAAGATAGTGCAAGTGAACAGACACGGACAGAGAATTGGGGGGCAACATAAACCATGGGGAAGGCTGAGAGGTGGCCCCAGATGCCACTTTCAAAGACAAATAATGACAACATATTTAATAAAGAGACACTGAAGGAGGAGAGAAAGCATCGCTCTTCCCAGACATAAAAACACAGGTTTAGAAATCGTGATTATAGTTTACTTGCTCCACGCAGGAGAAAAAGCGCATCTCATAGGAACTGATTGACTCTTTCACATGTGATCTGGGGAGGGGGAGAGGTGTCCCCCAGGGTTGGAAGTGAGGGAAACAGAGGTTTCCAAACTTGAATTGGAACGAAGCTTTAGCACAGCACCCTGAATTTATTACAGATCACAAAACATGATAATGAAATATTTCTAGCACACAAATCAAGCTAAAAGGTAGCTTAGGCTGCTCCAAAAATTCCATAGGCACAAGTTCCAATTCCCCCCCAATAATACAGAACACTATCTTAAACCCTTGGGAAAAATTCCCCTTTTTTCCTCACAGCTCTAAAAACAAAACAAAAATAAAATAAAAACACATTTTTCCTAAAATAGAAACTTTACAATAGTAAAACCATCTCTTCCATATTACCGATCTGTGCCCCCCTCTATTAGCAAAATACTATTTTAATTTGAAATGTGGTAATTAGCACTTAAGCCAACACAGGTAAAGCCATATAAAGTCATTCCATTAACATTACAGTAGAATTATGGTTTTGAATAAACACAGAATGGATATAAAATATAAACATTATTGACTTGATTTAAGATGCCCAATCTTATAAAATATTAAACAGAGTCAAGTCTAGTTTCTGGTTGATTTAAAATACTCGATGTTATCATAAATATCTTTTTTTAAAAAAGGAAACAGCGGTTTGCCTTGGACTGCTGCTTTATATTTTAGACACCATTTAATTGGAATTTTATAGATATTTATTCTATTGAATGATCAAGTCACCAAAACAAGAAAACCTATAAAATCTTTCTAAACATTTCTAAAGCAATAGCATAAAATGATGACATTTTGACATCAAAGACATGAATATTCATTTACCTTCTTTCTCTTGCTCTTGTTTAAGGTTAAGTTTCTCCCACCTGAATACACGCGCATTGCTTTTGCTGCCTGTCTCCCTAAGCTAGCTCCATCACACACACCAGCCATCTGCCAGTTCCCACACCACCACCACAAGCACACACTGAAGCCCGGGGACCCGCCCTGAACCTACGCTGTAGCAGTGGAGATAAGAGATGTAAGCATCCAGGTGGCACCGCGCTCGGCCACTCATCCTCAGGACGTGAGCACCGGCCTTGCAGACTCCAGCCAGAGAACCCTGCCTCTGCACAGCCTGCTCCCTGTCACAGGCAGGCTTCCCCTAGCCAAGGCTGGCCCTGCACATGGTCACCTCGCTAATGACAAGTTCTGGTGAACCTTGTAGCAGGATTCAGCTTATAGCCAATTACTGGGGACAATTTTAAACCAGCTCCATCAGAGAACACTAGAGAGACGATTCTTACAGAATAAACCCGCTCGCCTACAAGCTGTTCTCCACCTCCCCCACATGGGCACACCCCTTATTTTGTCACACTTTCCTCCAGGGAAAATATGATGGTGTGGCTTGTGTGTCCATTGTCATCAGGCTTTGTGTCGGTCGGTAAAGGTTGGGATCGTGGGAGTAAGACTCCCTTAGTTACCCACTGTGATTCCGACCCTCACTGAGACCGACAGGTACACCAGGGTTGCCCCAGGTTGTCAGAATCAAGTTTGCTCTCATCACTTTGGAAAAGAAAGGAAACTTTTAACCACAATGACCTAAAGTATTTCTATGACCTTTCCCTGCAAATATCTGAGAGGGCTGTTTCATGACCACCTGCTTCTTGGTTGCAGCTTTAAAGTCAGAGCCAGAGGAAGTCTTGCCAGCTGCCTGAGAACTGGAGCATTCTATAAAACCTAGCCTCAGCAGAAGCTGCAGGCCAGAACTTCTGATGGCACCTTTGAGCCGTCACTGTGAGCTCCCGTACATATTCCACCAGATCCTGGAAGGAAGGGAGAGCTGATGTTATCTGTGTGGTTAAATGACGTGCCTAAGGAGTCAAAGGCTCCCCAAGCCTGTCCCTTCCACAAGCTAGGCTGGCCTCACCTCTCTCAAACTTCGGCCTCCATCACATACCCATTCACTGATACAAGTGCGGCTGCCGCTTCACCGTTACACTTTCTACTCACTTAGCGGAAGCTACTATGTCACCAGACCAGCACGGACATGGCAAAGGCGGTCACTGAAACTGCCCGTTTGCCACACATCCTTAGTTGCAATCATGCCATGTGGCCACTGAGGTTTTTTTTTTTACAAACATTTTCCATCCTGCACAAACTCCGGCCATCCTCCCTCCACATGAGTACAGGTGAGGGGACGCAGCTGTGCCACTCAGCTCAGCCTGAACTTGGCCAGAACATGGGCACACAGGCAGCTCTGGGTCTAGGTGAGGGAAGAAAGGGAGAGGAGGATTCCAGGTAGGGGCAATGCCATCATGAAGGAGCCTCTTTCACAAGGGGCACCACTAAAAGGCTCCAGCACTCTCTGCTTCGGAGATTCGGGTCATTCTCCCAGAGCTGTGGTTCTCAAGATGTGCTCCAGGGACCCTGGGGCATCCCGAGATCCCTTGAGGGCTCCACGAGGTCACTGCGATTTGCAGGCTGCCGCTAAGGTTTCCTTTCCCTTGTTCACTCATTTCTCACGAGAGCACAGTGAAGGGTTCAAAGGCGGCACCAAGTGTGATGACATCGTCACGCTGTGCTTGCATATTTTTGTGTTTTACAAGTGTCTCTGTTTTAATTTTGAATACAATAAATCTTGACACGTGAGGGTCCTCAGTAAGTTTAAAGAGTATAAAAAGGCTCTAAGGCCAAAAAGTGTGACCAATCCACCCCTGACGGGTACAACCTGCTCCACAGGGTCAGAACCTCCACTCCGTCTAGGAATCCTGTGATCCTGTGGACCTTTCTCCACATTTGGAAGAATGGCCTTCCATGACTGCTCTGGGCTAGCCCTGGCACCTTTCTTGAGAGATTTTTGCTAGAGGGCGCATGTGCTCACTAGAGAGACAGAGAGAACGCGAGAAATCGCCCTGGCCATGCTGCCATCCTTTCTCTTCTCAGGATCTTGGGCTCACCCCCTGCCCTCGCACACACACACACACCCAGTGTAAGTTTCAAGTCGCCAGGTCTGGGACTTGAACTGCAGTAGGCCATGTGGGAGTCCAGCACTTTAACCTGCTGGCTTCTAGTCCTGGCACTTTTTAATGAATGATCTTCACTGTGACTTAGAATGACGTGCTCTCCCCTTTGTCCCGCACAGTCACCTCTCTTAAGACTCAAAGGTGCCAAAAAGAACAAATTCAGCCAGAAACCGACCTACCTGGAACCCTGCAAGCTCTAAGAAGCACCTTCCCGTAAGTAACCGAATCCGAATACACTTGGGCTATGAGGGATATTGGGTGCGTGTAATAATAAACAACATGCTATCATAATTGAGACCTTTTACTACTCTGTGATCTGACTAGCTCTAGTTCTTTGCAGTAAAACTCTACCTTCTCAAAAACTTCTGAGCATAGCAGTTTCCGTTCTCAGAGGGGAAGACCTCCCAGCTTTCAGGAAGAGCGCAGACCGCAGTGTCCAATCCTACAGATTCATTTAACTTTTAACTGGGCTGGTGCTAGAGTGTAAACTCTTTGAGAAGAGCTTCATGCCCACCTTACCTCTGCCTCCCTGCCATGGCTACTAGCCTGCGTCATTTTATCCAGGAGCTTAAGAGTTTAGCACTACGGATTCTGGTGTTGGGTACCCAGTTTGCTGTGAGTGTCTGTAAGATTCGAAATGACAGACTTGAGTGTCCTCTTACAACCTTCTCTACATTGAAAGCTACACTCTCTGCTGGGGTTTGAAGAGACAGGACAGTGGTGTCTCTACAGGCTGTCAACCAAGCTTCAAGAAGCCTCATTGTCCTTTCGAGTCGAAGCTGGAGGCAGCTCTCATGCTCTCTGGCCTGGACTTCCCACTGCAGTCTGTGCTGTTCTACAGCCACACGGCCAGGCCCAACTGTGGCAGGATGCTCTTGAGTTATTCGAACCATTCCCTTCATCCTACCTAGAAAGCTGCCACCTTCTAGTTTCTACTTATTTGGAAGGTATGTGGAGATAAGTATGTGGGGACACTGCCCAGGGCTCCTCTGAAGATGGTGGGTCCCACTGGCCCTCTGCAACAAGGCTGACACAGATGGGGCAAGTACTTACTGTCCTCTGGTGTTGAATAAGCTCAATGCCGGTCAGAGAAACACAGAGGGGTCGCCTGTCTACAGGGGGATCAGCTCCTCACCCGCACCCACAGGCAGAGCAGCTCCCCTTTCAGGGAAGACACACAAAATGCTCAGTAAATCCTTATAACTTAGCACCTCCCAGGCACCGTCAGCCAGAGCAGAAGGGGGCCTTCAGACCAGGGCAGGTCAGAGGCACCCTGCTCTGCCAGGCATCCACCCTTCTGCTGCTGGGTCACAGAGCAGGCTGGGAGGGGGAAGGGAGGCTCAGGATCAAGGGGCAGCAGCTGCTGCTATTAGGCACAGGCATCCCCTCAGTGTCTCCTCAGAGGCCCCATATACTGAGGCATGCGGCTGGCCTCCAGCCCCAGCCACCACACGAGGGCTGCAGGAAGCAGCCAGGCCTACCCTCGGACCTATGGACTCAGTTCTGAGAGCCAGCAGAACCTGCGTGAGACCACTTGCCTGGTGAGCCATGGTGGCCAGAGAGCACATGCCACAGGCACAAAAGATATCATTAGGAAAGGCCTCGGGGCTGGGAGAGGTCAAAAGCATCCTTCCCTCTGGCAATGCACTCCCACTCTCTGTTCACCTCTGACACTCCTGGGCTCCCAAGATGCTTGGAAGAGCAGCCTCTGCAGCCAGGATGGGGTTGCCCAGAGGCAACAGGCTCTCTCTCCTCCCACTCTCTCCACCTCATTCTCCACACCCCAAACACACAGGCCTGCACACACACACACAGGCACACGCACACACACACAAATGCAAATGCGAGCACACACGACCTTGGTCTGTACACACCAGGGCAGGCAAAAGGGGCTCATGGCCCTTTTCTCTACACAGTTCTGACTTCACTTTTTCAGCTTTTTTTTTTTTTTTTGCAGTGAGGTTACTTTTCAATATTGATTTACAAACCCTAACTGGCCACTTTAGGTGTCCCAGGCTCAGTATTAGATGTACGGGGTCTTTGCCACTTGGAATGGGCTGAGAATTTGAGATCAGACACCTTCATCGATCAACTTCCTGGGCCAAAGTCTGCTGTTAAGGTGTGGAGGTGCAACCTGTACCTCCGTGTACACCTTTACGCACTGCCCGGGTATCTTACAAAGGGGGAGAATCGTCTTTCTCGATGGATAACTACAGTACAGAACAGAAAAGAGATCAAAGGGAGACAAGAATTTCTTAAAGTTCTGGTAGTAAACAGGCATATGATATTATTATTGTTGTAGTCTTAATAGTAAGCAATTATACGTTCAAAGTGCTTTACAATCACTTAGCTATTCCTCACAACAGCCCTGTGAGGTAGGTCGACATTATTACCCCCATTTTACAGATGGGGAAACTGAGGCACAGAGAGGTTAAGTGTCTTGCCCAAGGTCACGCAGCAAGTGAACGCTGGAGTTGGGACTAGAACCCAGATTCCCTGACTCCCGGTGTCCTTGAAACTAGACCATACTGCTTCCAAAGAGGCAGCCCTGGACTGGCTCTAAGCACGAACTAAAGACGGGCAATGTTAGATGAGGGTTGGGTGTGGTGGTGTTTCCCGTGGACGCGTTAGGATGGAACCTGAGGTGTTGCCTGAATTGGTTTTGGCATGCGGTGTATGTTAGTTTCAATGGATGCATCTGAGCTTCTCACTGCTATCCGGACTGGGTCCCTGCGGATCGCGGAGCCTGCGGTCAGGAGGTCATGACGCACTGGTGTACACAGCGAACCGTCAGCTCAGCCCAAGGGCCTGCGGTCTTTGGGAGTTCGGGCAAACTAGGGGTGCAGGATTTTGGAACGGAGTCAGCTGCCCACCTTAGGCAGGTTTGCTTAATTGTTTTATTATTTAATTTTTTTTTTTTTAAACTGGCCAGCATCAGGAAGTTGTGTTCATTTCATTTCTCTGTGGGGCGTCTCTCCCCCTCCTTTGCCTTCTCT
>NW_006206856.1:92436-96713 GCF_000334495.1 Tupaia belangeri chinensis
CTGCTTGGAATGGACAACGGTTAAGCCTCGCACGGTCCCTTTCATGAAAAAGCGCCACCGTGAGCAGCATCCGCGGTGGACGGCCACGGCTCCGCAGATGACGCAGCCCCGCTTCCACCTTCCGGAGGAGTGCTTTGCTTGGAAGGGGTCTCCCTGGGGCCTCGGGGTTGCTTTTTCCTGCATTTCTCCTGAAATGCTGTTTCAGTAGAAATAAGCCCACGTGAGACTTTTCCCTTTCCAGGCCTTAGCCACAAACGCCTTCCGACTAACCAGCGTGGTGCCGTAGCTCAGGCAGAAAACGCTAAAGCATCCGTTCAAGCATCTGAAACAAACGAATCAGCCAGTGAAATCTCATCTGTTAGCATCTCTTCTCCTCTTAGATTAAAAAAAAAAAGTGTAAAGAGCCTTTTATGGCTTTTGGTAAAATCATGCTTTTAAAAAAGAAAAAAAGAAGGTTCACTATGTTTTAGACCAAGGCCACGGATGTCTGATGGTCCACAGATTAAAGCTCTGTGGAGGATCCCATTGCCCTCCATCTTTCTGTACCGAGCCTCCCACGATGGCCTCAAGGCATGCCGGGCACTAGCGTCCTTTGCCTCCTGAACACCACCCTCATCTGCCCATGGCCACCTGCATCACCATCTGGTGGCCCAGACGCAGTCTTTCCATAATTCAACCTAACAACCTAATGCTTCATAGCCAGAAGTAATGGTGTCCTCCTTAAACCAAACTTCCCAATGCGGGGGAAAAAAAAAAAAAAGGCTTGCTCTCTCTAAAGTTTCCTGTCATTAAGATGGGCAGGCTCCCATCTGGGATGAGCGGGAGACAGAGATGCTCCTTGGGTCCCACCAGAGTGCAAATCTTTTATATAAAGGGGATTCTGGAATGTTGAAAGAAAGAGAAATGAACAAAACTTGCCCCACTTTGGCATCTTTTCTTTTTCGCGTCCAGGAGACACTGGGCTAGTTAGCGTCTGTCATCTACACAGCAGCCTGCCTCCAGTGGGGTGAAAACACGTGGCCATTGCTGTTTGCTGAGGAGGGGACAGTGTTTGTGGCTGCATGGCCATGCTCCTTTATCTATCGGCTCCTTGCGGGAACTCGCAGGTGACTTGGATGTAGCAGCAGTGGATGAAGAGCAAATGCTGACCGAACTGAAGTGAGCGTGGCATGTCAGAGGCGAGTGAGAGGAAATTAACAAAGGCCCAATGCAGCTTCTTTCGGGTGCCCTCTGTAAAGGGGCTGGAGAGAAGGTTGGTTCTAATGATGCGGATGGAGAGATGGATGGATGGATGGATGGGAGGAAACTGCACACTCATTCAGACCGCAGAGGCCAGAGGTCACAGGGTGCTGAGCTCCTCCAGCCATCCCCCTCTGTGTACAAGGCAACACTGCAGTTGGTCTGAACAGAGGGCGATCAGATGGAGCCCACAGGTTCGAAACCGCAGTGCGTCTGTGTGCCCTGGAGAATCACCCTAAGGCTGGGGCAGAGAATCGAGCCAGTCCTGAAAGCCGTCCAGACAGACTGCACTCTACACAGCACTCGCACGCGCACGCCTTGTCTCTACCTCCGTGCTCACACCGCGGCCATGCTTCATTCTCCATTAGCAAGCAGTCTTCTGGGTGTGTGGCACTCTGTCATGGGAAGAAGCAAGTCACCCCACTCTCAAAAGGCCATCCCCACGCAGGATTCCTTCAGGATGCGTGTGCTTGCCCTAGTTACCCTGTCGGTACATCTTGCCCCCTGCGTTCAGCCCCATTCCCCTGGCTGCCACACCATCATGTAATAGTTCATCATGCAGAAGGGCTAGCCTTAGCATGTGATTAAACAGAGAGAAACACATTCCATTGAAAGCCATTGCCATGGCAGAGGAAGCCAGAAGTGTAATCAGGATTATCCTTCAAGGAAATGAAAATTTGCTACGTTTAATGTTTGTTTCAGAATCAAAGGCATCTTAAGAATTTGTCTATCAAGATCATGAACGCGACTTAATTTTCTAGGCTGTGGACTCAATGTCAATTATAGACACAGCCTCAACTCCCAGTGGAAGCATATGTGAAAGTGTGTTGGCACCATCTAACCAAAAACGTTTAAATTTCATCAAGGAAACAAAACTTTCTATAAATAATAACACAAACAATGTTTAGGGGGGAAAAAAACCCTCAACATTATTTTAATACTATATCCGGGAGAGTCTTTTAACTCATGGCCTATATTTGTGGTGTCAAAAGTTGACCCTTCAACTTAAGACTCAGTATATGAAAGGCGGTAATTATTTACTAACGTGCTGCTTTTGCACATTTTAAAATATCAAAACACTATATCCAACCACCTGGGCAAGCCCCGAAGCCATCTAATTGGGAAGTCTCGGGGTGGACAAAAGCTTAGTGCGATAACCACACATCCAAGTGGTCATCATCCACGCCTTCCACGAGAAGAGTTTCGCGACACAGCTGATTGGATTACTGTGTGTCATGACATTCACCATCAGTGAAGAGTATGTTTCCCCCTCCAGCAAAGTCATCAATTTAGGTCTAACCCATCACCTGGACTCCTAGAACAGCAAGCAGAGGGCACCACGGAAGTCAGAAACCTGGTCAGCCTGGTCCTCCTGGCAGAGGACCATGTCAGGAAGTGGTCCCCGAAACATGGTGATCACTCCCTCTCTTTGCACCCAGCTTGGCCACACTGCCCTCAAGAATGTATGGTTCAGAGACCTATCGAGAGCCACAAGCACATTTTTTCAGCTTGCTTCATTCCCTAAGGCGAACTGTGACCGCCATCCAGGAGGGCTGTCACTTTTGCACACTGGACTGGCTGGAGCCATGCTATAGCCGTCCTACAGCCTGGGATGGCAACGAGCTGCCTGTAGGATGTGTGATCAGAGAAGGAAAGAGCAGAGATGGTCCTGAGGCAGATTTCAATTCCAGCAGCCCCCCTCCCCAAGGTTGGCCTCTTCTCCAGGCCCCCACAGCTGTCCCACAAGAGCAGAGGTTTCCCCACGAATCAGAGGTCACTGTCACGCAAGGTTGACTGCCCGCCATATACGCACACACACCCCACGTTCCTCATCCACTGTCATCCATTTCCACGTTCAGCAAGATCACAGACCAGCCTTCACCCTGGCAGTTACCATCATTTTGAACACAAAACAGCATGAGGCATTTTTCTCAGGAAAAAAAAGGAAAACTGTTCATATTGAACCTTATCAATAGCTAAAAGGGCAAACTTGGTAACACATGGTAACAACAGGGACATAAAAGCAATTGTAGTATAAATAAATCAAAAATGAGTAAGTTCTTTATCTTATCACGATTGACTTAAGGTACTCTAGGTAGCAGAGATGATCGGGCAACCAATCAACTTGGACGTTGTTCCTGACAGCTTGCCAACTCTGGACGGATGTTCCTCTATTTACGATGGGGCTATGCACCAAAAAGCCCATTGTAAGTTGAAAATACCATCAGTCCAAAATGCATTTAGTCCCTTGACAAGCCCATCGTAAAGTGAGAAGTTTGTAAATCAAACCATGGTAAGTCCAGGTGCTCTTTGATTTAGATGGGGTTCCATACTGATAAACCCACTGTAAAATGGAAAACTCGTTAAATCAACCCAGCGTGAGTTGGGGACAGCCTGTAGTTAGTGTGTTCCTGCTTTGAGCAGCTTTTTCCCATTGCTCTCCACCATTCCCCATCACCAGCATCAGGAGCTACCCTCCCTAGCACCTCTTCCTGCAGGTGTGTAGTGAGACTTCCTTTACCTCCCCACACCTCTTCCCCTCCTGGAACTTTGGGAGTACCAGGGTTCTACCTCTCTCCAGCGCAGAGACCCAGCTGGCATCCAAGGTTCCTGAAACCCACACCCACGACGGGAGCCTGGGCAGGGCCTGGCTGGAGGACGGAAGATGAACCAGAGGCTGGCCTGGGTGTGGAAGCCCCATCTGCACAGCAAGCCTCACGGCCATCAGGAGACAACACACGTAGAGACAGACACACTTCACACACACGTAGCACACACACACATACATGCACGCACATGTATACACACACTAGGAGGTGATGGATGTTACTGAAATGGACCGAAAACCAACAAGCAGTGGGGTAAGGAACAAACAGAAACAAAACGAAGCACTTGCGTTCAGATGGAAAGCTGTTGGTTCCCTGGGTGGCCGGGACTCCTGAGCCCGGGAGTGGGCACCTGCCTAGAGGACACTGCCTTTGGAGAAGCCTGGAGGGGCTGGGTGTGAGGGCAGCACTGGCTCCCCTCCTGCCATAGCC